>NC_090350.1:34947681-35069998 GCF_035084215.1 Heptranchias perlo | reverse complement strand
TGGGGGGACGTCTTAAGAGATACTTTCGGCCATTGGAATTCGGCTAATCCTCTAGGAATCGCAGTCTGCTGCTATAAATCCTGAACAACAACTGAAAAAAAAGGAGCCTCTCACTCGTTGGACTGAGTCACAAAAAAAGTCACTGCAGCACAAGCTGGCAAGTGTAAAACATTGCAACTTTATACCAGTTTGTGCTGAACATATGTTTTTTTTAAAAATGAGCACAGTAATTGTGTGGTCACTTTTTTTACACAATGTATTGAAATCTCATTCTGTTTAAGTTAAAACAAAATGTCTGCTTTAAAGATCCACTCCTACTTTTACTGCCATTTTGTACTGCCCCTTTACCCCTCCCCTTCTAAAGATGCTGACCTATGCTGGGGTTCGGGTTCTTGGGCACCAGCAGCTCCAGTAACAACGCCCCCTCCTCCAAATTAGGCAGTCTTCAAATGTGAACCTGCGTGGTGAGCATCAGCAGGCTCTTTGACTGTGGAAGGCGTCACTGCCAAGTCCGATCCTTACCTCAGCTGATGTCTCTATCTTCGCACTTTCCCATAGAGGTCACTGGATGGCGGCCTTGCAGGATTTTTTTTTTCCCCTCACTAGTCCAAGAGACGTTACAGCCGGTTGAATGCAGCACAGGCTGGAAAATCAAATCTGGGCCGTCTGCTCTGTATGGCATGGTGCTGCACCCGACAGTGCAGTTACCCAGTGGGGGAAGCTACACAAACCAACCTGAAGGCACTTTATACCTTACAGGATTTTTTTTCAGGACAGCAATCTCCGTGCATTCCTCTTTTTACACTCTTTAGCAGGTTGCTGGTCCCTGTGGACCTACAATGCTGTTGGTTTACTGTAGTTGGGTTGGTTTACACAATGGAGTGCAATCAAGGGAAGGAAAACTACTTGTTTGCTGGTCAGCTGAATGCTAACAATGTAAAAGTGCCTTAAAGTACAAAAGGGTGTGAATGCTTGTGATATGAGATTCCTTTCCCCTTTGTGGTAAGGATTAGTGTAAAGCTGCAATCATACTGGCATCTCTTTATACACTGGTATCTCCATATACACTTGCACCTCCTCCAGCCTTATATGCTCACCCGGACCCTTTATTGCTCTGACTCTGGTTTTTGTGCTTTTCCCCTCCCTTTCCCCATTGTTGGTGGTGCAGCCTTCAGCTGCTTTGGCCCCAATCTCCAGACTCCCCTCTCTAAACCCAGGATCTCTCTACTCTTTCCTCATTTAGAAAACATACTAAATCCCATCTTTTCAACCAAGCTTTAAGCAACCTGCTCAACTCTCCCTAATTTATATGCCTTTTAATTTATATGCATTTATATGGCGACTTTCGTGACCGCAGGCTGATCCAAAGTGCTTTACAGCTAACGAAGTACTTTTGAAGTGTAGTCATTGTAGCACAGCAAGGTCCCACAAACAGCCAATCTGTTGTAGCGATGTTGCTTGAGGGATAAATATTGACCAGGATACCGAGGAGAACTCTTCTTTGAATAGTGCCATTGGATCTTTTATGTCCACCTGAGAGGGCAGATATGGCCTTGATTTAACGCCTCTTTCAAAAGATGGCACCTCCAACAGTGCAGCACTCCCTCAGTACTGCACTGAACTGTAAGCCTAGATTTTGTATTCAACTCTCTGGAGTGGGACTTGAACCCACAACCTTCTGACTCAGAAGTGTGAGTACTACCACTGACCCACAGCTGATACAATGGCTCAGCACCCATTCTTCTATATATTTCTATTTGTGAAGCCCCTTCGGGTATCATTTTACATTAAAGGTGCAAGCTGTTGTTTAATTTGAATTCTGGGAGACTGGCAGCTGTGAACCCAGCTCTGTGCATTTACTTCAGCCTATATTTGTCTTGGTGGCAGACTCTTACACTCAGTTTTTCCATGGATCTATGAATTTGCTGCTGAGGCAAGGGAGCCAGGTTTAGCAATGAAAATGCCGGGAGCTGGTTTCTCAGAATCCAAATCAAACTACGCCAATGTAAAAGCAGCTGATGACTTATTGTCAATGATGTATGAAAGTGATTATCGTTCACTCTCGTGTGTGACATAGGTGGATTAAAGCATACCATCTCATACATAATTGGTAGACAGCTGTACAGCATTCCTGGTAACAGATAGTGAGTAATCCTTGTTGGCAAACATTGGGATAGTTTTCCCTATGTTAGGTAGTCATTATGTAGATTTATTACTAGCAGTGACACATTCTTGTGGACAGTTAATATGCACATACGGCTAGTGTTGAGCTTCTGCTTGTCGCTAATCGCCAATAGTAATACTTAACTCTAAAGTGATTAAGAACCAACTGGATTCATAATTGGGATGTGGAGATGCCGGTGATGGACTGGGGTTGACAATTGTAAACAATTTTACAACACCAAGTTATAGTCCAGCAATTTTATTTTAAATTCACAAGCTTTCGGAGACTTCCTCCTTCCTCATTTCCAACATTTGCCTGAGGAAGGAGGAAGTCTCCGAAAGCTTGTGAATTTAAAATAAAATTGCTGGACTATAACTTGGTGTTGTAAAATTGTTTACAATTCATAATTGGGGCACAGAAGCATTGTTCCCTTGCGATTTCTGAACAACAACTCCCAGTGTTTAATTATATGCTGGCTCCTCAGAGCTGCGGGTAGAAGACCAGACTTGGGAACATTCTTTATGCCAGAATCAAAATTATGATGGGCCATTTCAGCCACAATCAGGCATACCAGTTTTCTGGCATTTTTTGGAATTCCCATGTGGAAGAATGCAATTTCCTCCATCTTTATTCCATGCCAGCAATTCTTGGCATTTCCTTTGCTGGTGGGTGAGAGCAACAACAACAACTTGTATTTTATATAGTGCCTTGAATGTAGGAAACTGTCCTATGGCCCTTCGCAGGAGTGTAATCAGGCAAAGATTTTTACTGAGCCAAAGAAGGGGCTATTAGGAGGAGCGATTAAAAGCTTGGTCAAAGAGGTAGGTTTCAAAAAGAGTCTTAAAGGAGGAGAGAGATGCGGAGAGGCTTAGGGACGGAATTACAGAGCTTGGGGCCTGGATGGCCGAAGGCAGAGTTTACATGAGCTGAAGTTTGTGGAGGGCGACCTATTTGACCTTGAGCTGTGCTCCTGACCCCATATCCCCTCCATTACCAAGACCGCCTATTTACACCTCCCTAATATCGCCCATCTCTACCACTGCCTCAGCCCATCTGCTGCTGAAACCCTCATCCACGCTTTTGTTACCTCCAGACTCGACTATTCCAATGCTCACCCAAAACTCTGCTGACCGTACTCTAACTCGCACCAAGTCCCCTTCACCCATCACCCCTGTACTCACTGACCTACATTGGCTCCCGATCTAGCCATGCCTCAAATTTAAAATTCTCATCTTTGTTCAAATCCCTTTATGGCCTCACCCCTCCCTATCTTTAATCTCTTCCAGTCCTTCAACCCTCCGACTTCTCTGCACTGCTCCAATTCCGGCCTCTTGCGCATCCCCGATTTCAATTGCTCCACCACTGGCGGCAGTGCCTTCAGCTGCCCAAGGCCTTAAGCTCTGGAATTCGCTCCCTAAACTCCTCTGCCTCCCCTTTGACCAAGCTTTTGGTCACTTGTCCTGATATCTCCTTATGTGGTTCAGTGTCAAATTTTGTCTGATAACCCTCTGAGAAGCGCCTTGGGATGTTTTGCTACGTTAAAGGCGCTATATAAATGCAAGTTGTTGTTGAGGGTGGGGAATGGGAGGCTGGCAAGGAGAGCATTGGAATAGTCGAATTTGGAGGTGACAAAGGCATGGATGACTGTTTCAGCAGCAGATGAGCTGATTCGGGGGTGGAGGCAGACAATGTTACGGAGGTGAAAGTAGTTGGTTTTTGTAACACAGGATATGGAGTCAAAAGCTCACCTGGGGGCTAAAAAGGATTGATGATGTTGGTTTTGAAAGAGAAGGGGACAATATTTGAAGGGAACCATTTACAATATCAGCTAGCATAGGGGCTAGAAAAGGAATTGGATGGTCGGCAGTTTAGTGGGTATGGGGTCAAGGGAGCATGAGGTGGGTCTTATGGCTGCGATAAGCTTGGAAAGGAAATGGGGTGATGGTCCAGAAGCTAGAGAGAGAGTTCAGCACTGGGGTTGAGGAAGGTTTGGCTTGGTGCGTAAGCAGCAGAGGCAGCTGATTAGATGGTTTCAATCTTGCTGACAAAGAAACCAATAGGCTCTTTGCACTTATTGGTGATGAGGGTGAAGGAGGTTGGCAGAGGGGTTTAAGGTGTTGGTTGGTAGAGCATAAAAAAAAGTCAGGAAAGATCAAATGTTAAAAACAAGGCTGTAAGTGAAGTGTACAAAGTGATCTTTATAAAATTACTTAAGACCAGAAATCAGTGTTTTGTATTATTAGCTTGCAACTGTTTAAACAGTGATGCTACCCTGTTTATGTTAAATGCCTTAACCCTTCTGTTAAAATAGCAGAGAGAATGTCAAACGAACGTGTTAACCATTCATCCTTTAATATCCTGGAGTAGTAGATGGCTTTGGCAGAGGAGAGTGAGGCCCAATAGTTCTTGATGTGGTCCAGCTAGATCTGGTGAATAGTGGTGAAACCAGTTGTCCACCAAAATATGCTTAAGTCTGTGACCCTTGGACTTGAAGAATGTAAACATGGGGCTTATTCCAGGGGGAACAACTGAGCTGGGAAACAGTAAAGGTTTTGCTGGGGACAAGTGCTTCAAAGGTGGAGGTAAGGGAGTAGTTGAGCAAATTGATGGCTGCAGAAATATCATGGTGAATGGAGGGCTAGCATTCATAGCAATGGTGAAAGGCCTCTGTTAACAGTGTGAAGGAAGGCATGCCAGGGTGATTATCAGCCAGTGAAGCCTGTTTGGCTACTTTCACCAAGGTGCCACCAACCATATTTGCGGGCATTGTCGCACCTACCTGGCTACTGTGGCGAACTGTCTTTTTGGGGTCTGAGTCAGCAAAGAACCAGAGGCAGAGATGTGCCATGTGCTGTAAGGACAACTACTAACGTGTATCATAGGGCTGGCACAGCCCGTGACCATACCGGTCAGCTGTCTCCACCTCTTTCCAGGCATGTTGCAATGTGAACTTGGAGATGGTGTTGTGGAGTGGCACCGCGGAAAACCCTCCTTTATAACCGCCTCATACAACGTCACTTCAGCAACCATCAAACAGGTATAGGGGGTGGACTTGCCTGCAGATTCATACCTCCACCAAGGATTTCCCGTCCTTATCATTTTTGGCTGTCAGTTCAGCTTTAACGAAGACTGCTAATGGGATGAGATGCCTTGTGCGCCTATCTCTAAAGACTTTCAGAATTTTTGTCACCCTATTGACCCCATCCCTTTAAATTTTGCTTTCTTGCAGTTTTCCACTCCCACCACTAGTTTGCTCCCTTTACCTGCCCAAATCTGCATTTGGATCTATGAATAATTACTCAAATAGGATAACTCATGACTTGAGTGCTATTAGCAGATTACAATTCTGGTGAGGTTGCCATCAGTTCTTAACCATTTTGAACTGACTTATACCACTAGATGAAAATCAGCCCACTGTCCTAAATTGACATTATTAAGAAGATGGGCATTAGGCCTAAATCATAACTCGCCTTTCTGACAATTCAGTTGCTGCAGCTTGAAGTATCTCATTACTGATGATTTCCCTTTCATAATGACATGGCAATCCTGTGGTACCAATGTCCAGTAATAAAATATCTTGTGATTTAATGTGCCACTTACTAGTCTCAACACTGTAATTAACTCCCTATCTCTATAACCTCCTCCAGTCCAACAACCCTTCAAGAACTCTGCATTCTTCCAAATCTGGCCTCTTGTGCATCCCCCACTTCCTTCGCCTAACCATTGGCAATCGTGCCTTCAGCCGTCTAGGCCCTAAGCTCTGGAATTCCATCTCACTCTCCTCCTTTAAGATGCTGCTTAAAACCTACTTATTTGACCAAGTGTTTGGTCACTTGTCCAAAAGTCTCCTCCTTTGGCTCAGTGTCAATTTTTGTCTGATTACGCTCCTGTGAAGCACCTTGGGATGTTTTACTATGTTAAAGATGCTATATTAATGCAAATTGTTGTTGTAATCATGGCAATACAAATAAAATTAAACTTTTTTTTGTACTGTGCTGATATGGTTAAATAAAATCTAAAATCTCAATGGGCTGGCCCTTTATTCCTGGCTAAAGACTCATCAATCAAAGAGCTTAATTCTAAATTCTTAAGATGTCACCACGGAAGATCAGACAGTAACATTCTGTGGATAATTTCCACACTCCTGTCAACAGAAGGAATTACATTCCAAAAAAACAGACTCAAAATCTGTTTCTGTCAAGAGGGTGAGGATGCAAGGAGAAGGACTAAAGGTTTACATTGATATTTTATACTGGATTAAGGCAGCTTGAGTTAAGAAGAAATTCTTGCGTTTATATAGCAAATTCATCACGTTTCAGAAATCTCTCAAAATTCTTTACATATAGTGAATTGCTTTGCAATGCAGTGACTTATTATGTAGGCCAACGTGGCGGCCACCTTGTGCACATCAAGATCCCTCAAACAGCAAATGAGATGAACATAGGAATGTACAAGACCGGACAAAATCATTGCAATTCATTATCCCACAGTAGCTCATATTCCTCCAGCAAATTTTTCTCCAGATAGTTATCCAACTGTCCTTTGTATTAGCAGATTTAAACAGCCCTCACTGCCATCCTTGCCCGTCCATTCCATACATTCATCACCTTCTGCATAAAGTAATGCAATTCGAACTGTGTTTTCACCTCTTCTAACTTTGAGGCTATCCCCTCTTGTAGAATGTGTGACTATTGTTAAACATACTGGAGCTGAAAATCCCTGGTGCTACATTCCAGTGTAAAAGCTATTAGCACATATCCCTGCCAAAAAGTTTGCAGGGCCAAGGAGAGGTCCCTTAATTAACATGCCAATGGCACCACTTGTACGGTTGCCAACTCTGGTTGGACATATTCCTGAAGGTTTCATCACATGACTTTCTGCCTCCAACAGTCGAACAGCCTTTTTTCCCCATCTCCAATATTTTTATAACTTCACACACACACACCCTCTGTGCCCACTTGCTGGCAGCATACGGTTGTTTTCTTGCTGGTAATGTTTTATTCCAACTATTCCAAATTTACATGTTGGGTTAAGTTCAGTGATGCTGCGCTCTGGACAGGGTACCTCGCTCAACAGAGGAGCAGTATAGGGCTGATTCTCTGACCCGCGTTCCCATCGAGCCAGGCTCAGTAGCAGGAGTGAAGTATCACAGAATTAATTCTTTTGTGTAATTGCAGCAAATGTCGGGGAAAGACCATAGTGGAATGGAGGATGGGAGTAGTTAGGGCAGCAATACCCATTCTCCTAACTTGGTTCATGAAACTATCCTGCAGTAACAGGACTGTTTCTTTTACTTTCTTCCCTCTTTTTTGAAGACATTGACTCTCTCGTTAGGGTACATTTCATACGAACATACAAAATTGACAGGCAGGAAAAGACAAACTGGTCCATCAAGCCTGCTCCACACCTTGACTTAGACACTCCCACCCCCCTCTCCCCCCACTCAACCAACCACCCAGCCTTGTTATCTCCTGGGAGAGGTGAAAAAAACCCATGGCCAAGAAGGGAAAAAATACGCTGGAAAATTCCTCTCCGACCCCCTCAGCTGATGAAAACCAGTCCGGGGGAATCACATTTCCTTGGGCAGTAGCCTCCCTGGGAGACATGATTCATATGTGAGTATCTGACCGTGGATGTCATCACCGTGGAGCCCAGCCCTGCTCTGTCTGGAGTTGGCACATGGCAATCAGCAGCAGGAACCTTGACTGTTTTTTGTTTCCTCTTCCCCAACCCAGGGATGTTGCAGATAATTGTGGCACCACGAGCACAGCCCTAGCTGGGATCAGCTAACTTGGTGCAGACCAGGGATCGTACCCAGGAGCTTACTGATTTGTAGGCCACTGAGGATATCTTAGATGAGCCCTGTCCTATTCTCAGCTTACATCTACACATGCAACTTCCAGCTGGATTCACCGGATACTCGTCAGGAACTGGAACCCTGGCAGACTTACCCGCTGCCTAACCCAGAAGCACTGAGGACAATTGTAGCACCCCTACTGCTACATTGTCAGAGATTGGCAAACTCAGCACAGATTGGGGGGTTGAGGCAGGAGGAGGGGGGAGAATGGGAGTGAGAGATTTTTGTGGAGGTGAAGCCTGGGCCTGTGGCATTCTAAACGAGCTGTTGGCGAAAGAACTTGCATTTATACAACATGTCACGTGACCTCACGGCATCCTGAAGCGTCTCAGCCAAAGAAGTATTTTTGAAGTGTAGTCACAGTTGTAATGTAGGGAAATCGGTCACTGCTGAGCAAGGGAGTGTTAAACAAGTTGAGCCTCAGGTTTAATAAGACAGGGCTGAAGATCACAACTAAATAGACAAGCCCCACCATTGTGACACACTTTCTTAGTCCATTTATTATACTTAAAGGTTTTCTACAACATTAATTATCAATTGGTACCTTATTTAAAAAAGGGAATTTATTTGGCTTATTTTCAACAGCAGCCTTTCAAAGTAATTCACTGAAAAATAGAGTACAAATATAGCTGCAAAAGATTGATGTCAATACTTACTGGCTGAACTATTTCAACATCCTCAGCACAATATATAATGTGAAACTTCCTTTGCTTTGTATGTCTGTACAGCAGACTGGGCGTAGCCTGTGTTTTTCCACAGTATCAGTGATTCATACTAGGTACTGGACCCACAGGCCTAAGGGAAAACATCTGCGAACAGTGACTGATAACACAGACAAGGAACCACACTCTTTTATGTTATTGGGCAGTGAATCAGTGCAAATAGCACAACGCATCGTTCCTAGAAATCGTTTTTCCAATTTCCCCCCACTTCCTGTTCTGAAGGTAGCTGACTCTTCTTGGAGCATAGCTACCATCAACCCTCTAGTAAATCGCCCAAGGAACCATTTTCCTCCCATCCTCTCCTGGAGGTGCTAACTCTGGCTGGAGTATGGTTCCTCAGGCACCAGCGGACTTCCAGTACCCAGGCTTAAATTGTCTGCCTTCATGCCCATGCGCACACTTTCCAGCAAGGTGGGGTGGGGTGGGGTGGGGGGCGGTCACTGGACAGCAATTGGAAGTGGAATTTTCGCAATTACTTTGGCAAAAAACGATCTCCACCATCCTTGGTCATTGAGGACAGTCTTTGCCAACTTTTATAACAATCATAGCATAGCCAAGATGAACAATCCTACTTGGCTGCTGTACTTCTAGTTTCAATTTCTATACCTCCTGGTTTATACTTCTCAGAAGCCAGAGAAATTTACTCCCTGGTCACAGAAGAAAGTACTTATTTTCTGATAAATGAATCCTCCAAAGCTATCCAGTACATCTATTCCTCTCCAATGCTGCAATAAAGTTATACATTTTAAAAACCACTACATATTTTAATATTGCAACCAAATTATAAATGATATCAGCTATAACATATAGAGTTCAGCTGGTTGTCAGAATTAAATAGAAATAAAGAGCAGCAGGGCATCACCAAGCTCCTCTCCTGAGTGTTCAGGACTCGATAACCTTAACTTGCTGCTGCACAATAAGGAATTTCAATCAATCCTGGAGTATTATCTCTTAAAACGTTTTAACAATATCATGAAGTATAACTGTGATCTGTGCAGAAGTTCAGGGAGATAGTCCAAGTTAATCAGCTCCTATAGCAGCAAACAACTTGGCTAGCTGCCTTCATGTTTATTCATTCCTGCAACAGTTTAATACCCTGTAACCTCCTGAACTCCAGTGTGTATATCACTTAAATAAACTACACGTGCATTCCAGTGCCTCCCAATGGTTTACTTTTTCTTAATTACCACTGACTTATTGTTTATTCTCCATCTACCACAGGTGGATTAACAATTCTACACTGAGGGCTGTAAATCTGCCTTTGGCTATTACGAACAAGATTATCTGTTTTCCATATGGATCTATCTTTATTATTGAGCTACCTAGATGAGGGATCAAATCTCATAATGCAGCATGCCACCAAGAGAGCAAAGAAAATAGTAAGAGAGAAGATAAGGTAAGTCAAGAAGCATTGGACAGGTAAAGCTAAGTTTGTATTTTAAAGGCTTGTACTTTGTAGAAGGAAGGGAATAATGAGAGAGGTCAGGAGTTCCAGTTTTGAGTCTTGAGAAAGAAGAATTTAGATTAGGAGATGGGCCGATGAGTTTCTTTTCCTGCCAATTTTCTCCCCTTTTATTTCTTTTGAAGGTATTGACTCCTTCAGTGTCCTCATTATTTATGTGTGAGCCTTTACAATGTTTGCAGCCCATGGGGAATATCACAGCAGAGTCTAATTCTGTCCTGCCAGCTGTTCACACATACACTTACAGCTGGTATCACAGGACAGCAATCAATCTTTCACATCTTAACACAGAGTACTACAAATGGCCTCCGTGCCCAATCAACTCCCCGGCTGAGATCAGCTCAAGCCAGCACAGACGAGGCACTGAACCTGGTATCGTCCTGACCTGTATAGCTCAGCTACTCACTGGATAAACTCACAGAGCCACTGGGAAAGCTGCAAGCTGAATCTTCCTTTCAATATGGCGAGGATGCAAGGAGGAGGAAGAATGTGTAGGACAGTGAGGAAAGTTCAGAGAAGCAATGACCTTAGTGGTATCATTAAAATAGAGAACGAGAAGAATGTGCAAACGTAGGGGCATACAGAAAGAAAAGTGAGAGACTATCAGGCCTATGAATATTCACCCCATTTATTTACATTAATCATCTTTGAATGATATCAAACTTTGCCTGGTGCAACCTCATGCACTAGCCTCCCTAACCATTGGTAAAGAAAGAGAGAGGTTGGAGGCTGAAAGTATGAGAAGTATTGTGATCTCCAAACATTTCTGTGTGGGGAAATCCCTGTAATATTGACAAAGTCCCGGGGACCCCTGTCCTAATTTCCAAAGGACAATATCAGCTACCTAAAGGAAATCACTGCAGTGAAAGTGTTTCTTAGCATAGAGCTACAGAAATCTGATGACCCTGCAGACTTCTAAGGGACCCTCATAGACCGTTTGTCTCCTAGAAGCCCAATTTGAAATCCTGTGGAATATTCTATGGTAGAGGTACCTTAACTCTTCTATCCCAAGTTGTGAAAGTGTTTCTCCTGATGATACAGCTCCTCCAGAATGAGGTTCTTTATGCTCTCTAGATAAGTTTGATAATATTCAAAGATTATTAATGTTGCATGAACCAATATCTCATTTAGTTCTATTTTTGCTGCTGTAAATAATTATCATAGGAATTAAGAGACCATTACTCTTCCATAGAATAAAATCATTTCTCTTGTGTCACATTAGACTACTCATTATATGATGAACAAACTAAATTACAGTGTTGTTCCAACGCACTTTGAACTAAACAGAATTGATGAAGTAACTTTGATTTCCACCCTTGCGTCACACCTGCTGTTGGTTACGTTAGTTGATATGAAGCTCAATTCCAGTGAACCAAATTCCAGTGAAACAAACAAGAAGTAAGCAAACAACAAATTTCTGGAGTGTTTAGTATCTAGATTCCTAATTATACCTTCAGAGTTTAATTGTGTTTTTATTGTTAGCATTAGATCAGTTATTTGATGGATAAACAGTAAGGATTGAAGAACACAATACAATGTCAATAATGAACGGGAAGTGTGTGTATATTGGGTTTATCATGCCGGTGCTTGTTTTAACACTCAACGATTAACATGGGGTGCGCATATTCAAAAAGGGCGGCAACACAGACACAGGCGACTACAGACGTAATAGTCTTGCATTTCATGGAAAATAATGAATGGTACCATTCATTCTCAGAGTGCGTATATTGTGTTTACATATGTAAGCGCTTTTAAATACTAATAGTTGGGAAACTGGTGAAGAGAAGAAGCTGGATTAGGGAGGTAGGGGAAAGAGAATGGTGGTGGAGTCCAGATCTTGGGGGGGTGGAGGGGGGGTTGCATGTGGCCGAGGTCATGGGGGGGTTACCTGATAAAATGGCAGAGGCAGTAGATGTCGCAGGAATTGGCAGGGGGGAGAGAGGGAGAAGCCTGGGACCGGGCAGAAAATTGCATGGGGTCTTGGAAATCAGCAGGCAATAATTAATTTTAAATCAATTATATATTTTTTAAAAATTTAAAATCTATAAAATATAAAAACAACTCAGCTGGAGTCTGTAGAACCCTGAATCTTGTTGCTTCCATGGCACCTAAGCTGGAGACGGACCTGAGAGGTCTTGAGGCTAACCAAGCAACAGCAGCACCTGCCTTGGAACCAAGTGTGGGGACTCAATCAGAGGAAGGTAAAATCAATGGAGAAGCAATAGAGAGATGTGACAGAAAAGTGTAGCAGTATTAGTGTGATGGAAATTGTGTGATCCAAGTTTGACTGTGACAGAAAAAGTGTTACAGGAAGTTATGTATTTCATTATAGCACATACACGCAGAAGCAAAACTTTTAATGTATAATACTAGTCGATCTCTTGTGGCTTTGCAAGTGGAGAGTCAAGGCCCACGTGGTCTTGAGGTGAAGGGGGTAGATGGCAGGAGATTATTTGACCAGGGTTTACCAATGTAATTCAGCTCTCATTTTAAATTTGTATGTTCTGTTCTTATTTTTATATAGTACTTTGATTTTATATATTATTTATAGTTAAATAGCAAAGATTGTAGCAATTTGGGAAGTGGAGTAGACTGTTTGGAGCATAGGCGTTTCTGTGCGGTACAAGTTGAGGAATTGAGAGATGCTAAACTGAGGTACTACAGTGCCATCACAGGTGGGAGGGTGTTACAGCATGACACCTGGTCAGCGGACATAGATAGTTACAGTGCGAAAAGTTGCCATAAGTGTGACAAAAACATGGGAATAGGAAGCAATGTGTTGTAGACAGGAAGTGCGTGCCAATCCAAGATTTTCAATACAGATATTGTCAACTATTTTAGGACTTCAGTCTCAGAAGCTTATGCCCAATAAAAAAAACGATGACTTTGCTGGACGACATCAAAGATGGTAGTCATGATGTGGAGATGCCGGTGATGGACTGGGGTTGACAATTGTAAACAATTTTACAACACCAAGTTATAGTCTAGCAATTTTATTTGAATTTAAAATAAAATTGCTGGACTATAACTTGGTGTTGTAAAATTGTTTACAACAGACATCAAAGATGCTTAGGCTCATTGAGTTTATCCAATAGGTAGTTGAGCATGAGAAGGTCCCATGTTCAATCCTTCACCTGTGCTGGGCTAGTTGGTCCCAAACCAAGATAGCATTAGGGAGCGGGAAATTGGCCAGGGTTGATAGACTTAATCACCATCCAACGACCATTGGTGTAGGTGTTTATGTGTGGGCATTAGGTGAAGAAAGGAGAAGCCTCCCTTGTTGCGTTGATAGACTTAATCACCATCCAACGACCATTGGTGTAGGTGTTTATGTGTGGGCATTAGGTGAAGAAAGGAGAAGCCTCCCTTGTGGCGTTGAATAGCTCTCAACATTCGCTGTCAAAGCCTCACACATAAACAATGATCACTTGATGAGGTACCGGAGAGAAACTGGCACTTGTGGAAAATCCCCTACATAGAAGTCAACAGCTTCAGGAAGAGAGGGGAGAAAGGAGTGAGGATAATGAAGATATTTAGGATAAGTACAGCTTTAGTAATAAGTGGAACAGTGCTCCTCTATTACTCTGAAAATGGACCCAATCTTAAAACTGATTCTAATCTTAATTTCTTCCACATTCTCTCTCTTTCCTTCTGGCTTATCCAACTAAGATTGTCAAATAGATACCAATTTGTGCCAAATTAAAGCATAGCCGTACAATGGCGTCATATATATATCCAACGAAAACTGCACGGAATCTATCCAAAAATGTTTCGCTTCAGATCCTTAAAGAGGCAATGTTACAATTTGAGCTCACTCCAGATACTTTTTCCTTGTACCCGATTCAAATGGTCTGCCTCCACAGTAAGCCCTCGCTCACTATGAATCAAAGTGTAGCCATACATAGAATCATAGAAAGGTTACAGCACGGAAGGAGGCCATTTGGCCCACCAAGTCTGTGCTGGCTCTATGCAAGAGCAATCCAGCTAGTCTCACTCCTCCGCCCTATCCCTGTAGCCCTGCAAATTTTTTCCTTTCAAGTACTTATCCAGTTACCTTTTGAAGGCCATGATTGAATCTGCCTCCACCACCCCCTTAGGCAGTGCATTCCAGATCCTAACCACTCACTGTATAAAAACGTTTTTCCTCATGTCACCTTTGATTCTTTTGCCATTCACCTTAAATCTATGTCCCCTGGTTCTTGACCCTTTCATCAATGGGCACAGCTTCTCTCTATCTACTCTGTCTAGATCCTTCATGATTTTGAATACCTCTATCAAATCTCCTCTCAGCCTTCTCTGTTCCAAGGAGAACAACCCCAGCTTCTCCAGTCTATCCACATAACTAAAATCCCTCATCCCTAGAATCATTCTATTAAATCTCTTCTGCACCCTCTCCAAGGCCTTCACATCTTTCCTAAAGTGTGGTGCCCAGAACTGGACATAATACTCCAGTTGTGACCGAACAAGTGTTTTATAAAGATTCTTCATGACCTCCTTGCTTTTATAATCTATGCCTCTATTTATAAAGCCCAGAATTCCGTATGCTTTTTTAACCGCTTTCTCAACCTGCCCTGCCACCTTCAACGATTTGTATATATATACCCCCAGATCTCTCTGTTCCTGTACCCCTTTTAAAATTGTTCCATTTAATTTATATTGCCTTTCCTCATTCTTCCTACCGAAATGTATCACCTTGCATTTTTCAGCATTAAATTTCATCTGCCACATGTCCGCCCATGCCACCCAGCCTGTCTACATCCTCTTGAAATCTATCACTATCCTCCTCACTGTTTACTACACTTCCAAGTTTTGTGTTATCCGCAAATTTGGAAATTGTGCCCTGTACACCCAAGTCCAAGACATTAATATATATCAAGAAAAGCAGTGGTCCTAGTACCGACCCCTGGGGAACACCACTGTATACCTCCCTCCAGTCCAATAAACAACCGTTCACCACTACTCTCTGCTTCCTGTTACTTAGCCAATTCTGTATCCATGCTGCTACTGCCCCTTTTATTCCATGGGCTTCAATCTTGATGACAAGCCTATTATGCAGCACTTTATCAAATGCCTTTTGAAAGTCCGTATACACCACATCAACCCCATTGCCCTCACCTACCCTCCCTGTTACCTCGTCAAAAAACTCTATCAAGTTGGTTAAACACAATTTGCCTTTAACAAATCCGTGCTGGCTTTCCCTAATCAATCCACACTTGTCCAAGTGACTGCTAATTCTGTCCCGGATTATCATTTCTAAAAGTTTCCCCACCACTGAGGTTAAAGTAATTGGCCTATAGTTGCTGTGTTTATCCTAAAACCCTTTTTTGAACAAGGGTGTAACATTTGCAATTCTCCAGTCCCCTGGCACCACCCCCCGTATCTAAGGATGTTTGGAAGATTATGGCCAGTACGTCCACAATTTCCACCCAAACTTCCCTCAGCAACCTAGGATGCAACCCATCCGGACCGGGTGACTTATCTACTTTAAGTACAGCTAGCCTTTCTAGTATCTCTATCAATTTTTAGCCCATCTAGTACCTCAACTATATCTTTCTTTACTGAGACTCTGGCAGCATCTTTTTCTTTGGCAAAGACAGATGCAAAGTACTCATTTAGTACCTCGGCCATGCCCTCTGCCTCCATGAGTAGATCTCCTTTGTTGGTCCCTAATCGGCCCCACCCCGACTCTTACTACCTGTTTACTGTTTACATGTCTAAAGAAGACTTTTGGATTCCCTTTTATGTTGGCCCCTAGACTATTCTTCTAATCTCTCTTTGCCCCTCTTATTTCCTTTTTCACTTCCCCTCTGAACTTTTTATATTCAGCCTGGTTCTCACTTGTGTTATCAACCTGATATCTGTCATATGCCCCTTTTTTCTGCTTCATCTCACTCTCTATCTCTTTTGTCATTCAGGGAGCTCTGGCTTTAGTTGCTCCATCTTTCTCCCTCGTGGGAATGTACCTAGACTGTACCCGAACCATCTGCTCCTTGAAGGCCGCCCATTGTTCATTTACAGTTTTGCCTGCCAATCTTTGATTCCAATTTAACCGGGCCAGATCTGTTCTCATCCCATTGAAATTGGCCCTCCTCCAATTGAGTATTTTAACTTTAGAGTGGTCCATGTCCTTTTCCATACCTATTCTAAACCTTACGATACTATGATCGCTGTTCCCTAAATGTTCCCCCATTGACACTTGCTCCACTTGGCCCGTCTCATTCCCCAGAACTAAATCCAGCAATGCCTCCTTCCTCGTTGGGCTGGAAACGTATTGGTCAAGAAAGTTCTCTATATTATGATAGTTGAAGTCCCCAGTTATCACTACACTATGGCTTTTGCACCTTTCTGTAATTTCCCTGCAAATTTGTTCCTCTATATCCTTCCCACTCGTTGGTGGCCTATAGAATACACCCAGTAGTGTAATGGCACCTCTATTGTTTCTTAACTCTAACCAAATAGATTCTGCCCTTGACCCCTCAAGGACATCCTTTCTCTCCAGCACTGCAATATTCTCCTTAATCAATACTGCCACCCTCCCCCCCCCCCCCACTCCATTCTTTCCTTCCCTATCTTTCCTGAACATCTTGTATCCAGGAATATTTAGTACCCAATCCTGCCCTTTTTTGAGCCAGGTCTCTGTTATTGCCAGGTCATCATACTCCCATGTGGCTATTTGCGCCTGCAGCTCACCAACCTTGTTTACCATGCTTCGTGCGTTTACACACATGCACCGTAAACCAATCTTAGACTTTCTTGTACACGCTCTTAGGCTGATCCCACCTAATACCATACTATTTCTTATTCTAGTGCTATCTTTCTCTCCTAATCCTTTGTGCACCTTGTTTCACTTTTCCAATGCTACATCCTGGTGCCCATCCCCCTGCCAAATTAGTTTAAACCCCCTCCCCCACAGCACACTAGCGAACCTCCCCACGAGGACATCAGTCTCAGCTCCATTGACATGCAACCCGTCCGGCCTGTACAGGTCCCACCTCCCCAGAAGTGGTCCCAATGCCCCAGGACTCTAAAGCCCTCTTTCCTGACCATCTCCTCAGCCACGCATTCATCTGCACTATCCTCCTATTTCTATACTCGCTAGCACGTGGCACTGGGAATAATCCAGAGATTACTACCCTTGAGGTCCTGCTTGTTAATCTCTTTCCTAACTCCTTAAAATCTGCCTGCAGGACCTCATCCCTCTTTCTACCTGCATGCAATGGAATCTGGAATGGCATGCCCTGGGTGAATAACGAACCTTTTTATTGTTGCCAGATAACAGGTAGGAATTCTACTACATCTCACAATACTTTAGAAGATGGATAACATTAGCATCACCAAACACTTTTGTAACAAGTTAAAGAAACAAACTGGTTTATTCATGGAAAGGTTACTTATAGAAACAGCAGTATAAGCAAGATATTGAATCGATTCAAATGCAGCAGTCTGGAGCCTGTTCATGAAGGATTAAACAATTAGATGAGATTGTTTGAAAATTCCTTTGAAGAGCTTGGGCTAAAGTAAATACTTTTCAGAGAGAGAAAGCAGTCTAATTTTTTAGTGAACCAACAGGATACAGTTTTGCAGGTTATAGGTAGGCTCGTGCCATGGAGCCATGTTCCATCCCCAAACCACATGACCAGACAAACCCAAATTGCTGAAGTATGAAATGTGCGGGATTTTTAATACTCATAAAAGTGCTTTGAGAACAGGCCCTGCTTTGAGGGACAATGTGTCAGCCAAAGGTAATCTACTTGGACAATGCCAATAATCTACACACCAATTACCGGAAAGGCATGGCAATGATGATCTCTCTTCATTTGGGTCATTTCACACGTCCCCTATTCAGAGCACGACTAACTCCATTGACCGACATTGGATCAGGACAAGAGCAGTCTTGTTTCTTGGATTGCAGTGATTTTTTTTCCAGTGGTACTTTCACTCTTGAAGAGTTTTGCAATCAAAATATCCATAACAAGGATACTTCGTCTGTTCAAAAGGTTACTGTAGACTTTTTGTCTAGTCAATATGTTGGCTTTTAAATCAAGGCATAACTTCTATTTTGAATGTGATGTTTTAAAACTAATTTGAACTAAGAAAAACAATATGAAAATTCTTCCAACTCTGGCCTTTTGTGCATCCTCCACTTCCTTCAGCATTTGAAAACAATTTTACAACACCAAGTTATAGTCCAACAAATTTATTTTAAATTCCACAAGCTTTCGGAGGCTTCCTCCTTCGTCAGGTGAACGGTGACGAAGGAGGAAGCCTCCGAAAGCTTGTGGAATTTAAAATAAATTTGTTGGACTATAACTTGGTGTTGTAAAATTGTTTACAATTGTCAACCCCAGTCCATCACCGGCATCTCCACATCATTCAGCATTTGAGGCCTTGAGCTCTGGAATTTCCTCCCTAAGCCTCTTTGCCTCTTCACCTCTTTCTCTTCCTTTAAGATGCTTCTTAAAACCTACCTCTTCGATGAAACGTTTAGTCACCTGTCCTAATATCTCCTTCTTTGGCTCGGTGTCAATGTTTGTCTGATTATGCTCCTGTGAAGTGCCTTGGGATGCTTGTACCACGTTAAAGGTGTTAAATAAATGCAATTTGTTGTTGTAAAAAAAAATGGAGAAAATATTCAATTTTTGTCACAGTATAACTCATACTACAAATTCTGAAAATGTCTTAGTTGAAAATGAAAAAGTTGTCTTTTGATTCAAAGGTGTCAACCTTGGCTAAGTGGTAGCATTCTCACCTCTACCTCATAAGGGTTCAAGACCTATTCCAGAAACTTAAGCATATAATGTAGACTGACACCCCAGTGCAGTACTGAGGGAGTTCTGCATTGTTGGAGGTGTTGTCTTTCGGATGAGATGTTAAACCGAGGCCCTATCTGCCCATTCAGGTGGATGTAAAAGATCCTCTGGCACTATTTGAAAAAGAGCAATAAATTCTCCTGGTGTCCTAGGTAACATTTATTTATCCCTCTACCACCATCACTAAAATAGATCATCTGGTCATTTATTTCATTGCTGTTTGTGGGATCTTGCTGTGCGCTAATCAGCTGCCGCATTTCCCTACATTACGACACTGATTACATTTCAAAAGTACTTCATTGGCTGTGAAGCACTTTGGGACGTCCTTAGGTTGTGAAAGGCGCTATATAAATGCGAACTGTTTGTCTTTGTCTCTCTCTCTCTCTTTCTCTCTTTTTCTCTTTCAAAGGACTCCTAACATCATATTTCCCCTCTCCCCTAAGATTCTTCTGGTGTAGTTTACCCTCAAATAGTGATTTAAATTTTTTTCTTTACTACTTTTACATTCTGAGGTTATCGAAGCTCAGGCTAACGACAGACAACATTGAGAAACAATCATCTCGGGCAACAGGTCAACCACCATTGACACCCAGTGTATCATTCTTGCAGATTTGGAATGTGGCTGACAGGACAAAGGTAACCCAGCACTTAAAAGAAAATTGGGTTTAAAACCCTGCAAATTCACCTCTAGGTTTTTATCCAGTTCTGACAGATGGGAAGAAAATCTATTTGGGTGATAAAGGCCCTAAGCAAAAGAAATTTGGGTACTGTGAACTCAATCCCACGTAGGTTCAATTCCACATCTCAAAACTACTACAATTCAGTACCAATAGGTCACTCTCACTGTGACAGACTGTCAGAATAGATACTATGGGAAAATAGAAGTGTCAAACTGATGTCCTAGGGTTGCTCATCTGAGGCTGGGATTTGGATGCATTAGTTTAGGGGTCTAGAGACAACTTTATCTTAAATAGAATCTGACTAGATAATGTATGTAAAAAGTGAACTTATTGCATTAATGCACAAAATTGCTTCTAAAAATTTTCTAACATATTAAAGTGTGAAATCAAAATGTAACATATACTGAAGCTGGTGGGATCATTCTATCCCCCCTGTCCCATGATTCCAGCTAGAATCTAACAAACTGTTCCCTTAACAGTTCAGAGAGAAGTTTCCTTTATTCTGTTGGTTTGGCACCAACATATTATGATTAGAATAGATTGGGTGACACAACTAAGGAAGGCTTGTACAGCCTTATCGCCAAACACCTATTAATCACCTCTTCTCACAATGTGTTATTAGAAAGACAGTTTCCTTTGTGTATGACCTACATAGACTGCTTCAGCTGCTAAAACAAAACCTAAGTAGGCACAGTATTCTTCTGATCCTTTTCTTACCAGTACTTTCCCTCACTTCATCTGAAACAAATCTGGATTTTATTAACTAAGTTTTAATAACGCACAAAAATTATGACACATATGCAATTATGATGCTGAGAAACAATCAAATCATTTCTTTTCTAAAGTGCAAGTGAGGGTAATCATTTCTGAATCTATCCCTGACCCTCAGATGGGAAGAGGAATATGGCAGTGATCAAGTTGATCTATCAACAACAGCAACAACTTGCATTTATATAGCGCCTTTAAAATAGTAAAACATCCCAACGTGCTTCATAGGAGCGTTATCAAACAAAATTTGACACTGAGCCGCATGAGATATTAGGACAAGTGACCAAAAGCTTGGTCAAAGAGGTCGGTTTTAAGGAGGGTCTTTAAGGAGGAGAGAGAGGTAGAGAGGCGAAGGGGTTCAGGGAGGGAATTCCAGGGCATAGGCAGCTGAAGGCATGGTCACCAATGGTGGAGCGATGAAAATCGGGGATACGCAAGAAGCAAGAATTGGAGGAGCGCAGAGATTTCAGAGGGAGGAGGTAGGGAGGGGGTGAGGCCAAGGAGGGATTTGAAAACAAGGATGAGAAGGTCAGCACATGGGTGATGGGTGAACGGCACGTGGTGCAATTTTATCCCATCTGTCCGTCAGTCTGTCAGTCCATCGTTCAGTTCATCTGTTTCTCTCTTCGTGCCTAAGTCAAGGAAGTGAAATAAGAACGTAGATCTTCACCAAATTTTACAGCCGAGCTCCCTAAGAAGATAAGCTTCTTTCTTTTGAAGTTGGGCTCGGCCTGATAAAAATCAAGGAGGCAGCAGCAGCAGCATCATCTGGAACTCCAACCAAATAACCACGGGAGAGAGATTTGTGAACATTCCACCTAGTTGGGATTCCTTTACCTTAGGCATTTCCCAAATTCACGTTCAACGCAGCAAGTTCAAACTCAGTTCCTAGTGCAGAGACTGGAACTGAACCCCATTCACTTGTGTTGCCATTGATCTCTTGTTCCCTTATGTTGCATTTCGGACATTAGGTTGGTCAACATAAACAAATATCTCTCTTGACTGAACAGAGCTTCAATTAAAACCCATTTCCTGGTACAAATGTGACTCGCAATAGAAATTAAATCATTGGAACCACCACTTGGATTAAGCAGTGGTCTTTAAATACAAACACAATCACTGCTTACTTTTAGGTATAAAGTTTAAATGGGTTCAGCACAAACTTCCTTTGGTCAACCAGTCTGGATCAGCCCCAAACATGCTCTTCTTGTAATCAGGAAGTTCCTGTTTGTAAATAATGTACCGATTTTAGAACATCAAAGAGAGGCACAAATGCAAATAGTTGTTAAAAATGTGAAGTTTTAGATGCTGACTCCATTTTAGTTGTTCTCCAGAAAAATGATTATTGCAGAAAGATTAGGCAGGGGTAAAAACTGGCAAACCAGTGCAAGTATAATCCCCAATAACTATGATGTGGAGATGCCGGTGTTGGACTGGGTCAAACATTTACCTGAGGAAGGAGGAAGCCTCCGAAAGCTTGTGAATTTAAAATAAAATTGCTGGACTATAACTTGGTGTTGTAAAATTGTTTACAATCCCCAATAACTAAACATGGCTGTTAAACCCAGATAAACTAAACCCTAATCGAAGAATAAAATTCCATTTAACTTGCCATTCTCCATTCATTTTCATTATGCAGAACTATAGAGCCAAAGGGGTAATTTTACCCTAACCCGACTGCCTTTTCCAAGTCGTCATTCTTGACATGTGAGCCTAATTGTCGAATTTTCGCAGGTTATTCTACCTCAAAGGAAATTACAATTCAGTGGGGGTGGGGGGAGGGGGTGGTCACTGAATAGTGTTGAAGAGCAATAATCCTGGGTTATTCTCTCCTCTCTAATGTCTGGGAGCTAAGACCAATTGTAGTACTTCTGGTTGTCTGGTAACCTTGCATGCACCAAGAGTCCAACATGGCACCTTCTGGTCTGTCTGCCTCAGTTGCAAACTGCTTTTACCAACTGAGCTATCTAGGGTGCTCCTCATATGGCTTTCAATAGATTTTCTTTATACACATCAAAAATACTGGGAATCATAGGAGAACTATGAGTGCTGTGCAGAATGAAGTATAGGCCATTTAGGATTATGAAAGGACGTACCATGCATCAACCACTCATTGTACCCCCCACCCGGTCCATTCCTATTTTTGCAGATGTAACTAACCGTATGTAACAGGGGAAGTCAGAAGGGGCCTGAACATTTAACATTCTGCTCAGGAGAGGAATTCAGTCTTATAAACATTCCTTGGTAGAGACATTGTTATTGGAAACATGCCATTGGCAACACTCTAAGGTTATGCATTGTGTAGCTGCTTAACATTAAAGGATTCAAGTGCGAGTACATTTTGTACTACGCTCCTGAATGTATTCTAATTATTTGTAAAGGGTACTGGTACTGCATGCTTCATTCACCTCATTATTGCTAACATTCATTTAAATAGAGCATAAGTAGGATTAATTGTCAATGAAAATGGGTCATGCTGTCTGAGTATTGATAGAACAGCAAAAGTTATATCACTATTACATATCCATTAACAGCACTGGGAAAAGTGGCGCAGAATAATTATTTTTGGAACTGTTTATTTTTTCAGTTATACATGATTAACAGTGCCCAATAAACTGTGATATCAACACCACATGTATAGCACCTCAGAATCCAACTAGCTGTGACTCTCAACACCTCACTAATTGGTTATTAATGAAAGTGGGATCCAGTGAGTAAATTAGTGTATCATTTCAGACAATGTATGAGACCCACATTATTTCAATATACTCTGCAGAGCAAGTAAAGGTCCTTGGGGTAGATCTTGACTTTGTGCGATAGTGTAAAACAGGTGATAGGGAATAGGCAATCCGTTTACATCGCTCCTGATTTTTATTTCCATTGACTTCAAAGGAGAGATGTAGAACGGGCTGCTAACTCACTATCACCCGTTTTACACTATCGCAAAAAGTCAAAATCTACCCCCTTATGTGTTAGAAAAAGTTCTTTTTTGTCACAGTCATGTGACTGGAAGGGCCAGTGATATAAGGGACTTATTGGTCCTCACTGTCATAGAGTCATAGTGATCATAATAAAGAGGAAGAGTTTCGATGCAACCTGGACGTCAAAGCATGGTGGAGCTGAAAGACCTGAACTGAAGGGCAAAAATTGTTAGTAATAAAAGATATGAGCCCAGGTTCAATCTCTGCAGATCTAGCTGTTCACAAACGAGGCAGGAGGAGTGGCGTTACAATTGGCCTCAGTGCCTCTGGGCTAGGGGAAGGAAGAATCAATGAGGCCCCTGCTCCTGATCACTGACCTCCACTGGAAAGTGGGCATGTGTCAATGTTGGGTGAGAACAGGATCCGAACTTGTCTTCAGCATAAGTCACTTTTGTACCTGTTTCATTATTCATTTATCAGGTCAGACAGAACAACAGTAGGAGACATGAAACCTGAATCTATACTTCACACAAACTTAATCTGACTTCTAAAGTTTGCTGCTCCCTCTGGTTAAATTGAGCATTGCAATGACAGTATTTATTGTAATGACTATTATAAACTAGATAACCTATTAGCCTTTTGTACTTTAATCAGGAATTCTGCATATTGGGAAAGAATGGAGAGTGGGAGTTATGTGGAATTTTATACTTGGATCAGGGTTGAGTTTATCTGGATTTAATAACCATGTTTAGTCGTTGGGATTATAATTCCATTGTTTTGCCAGTTTTCTCCCTGTCTAAAAGGTGGCAAGTCCTTGGTGGACTACAGTTGTTTGGGCGTTGGTCATCCTCCAGTACCTTGTCTAAATGACCATTCTTCATTTGTGAACAAAGGATAGTCAACAGTGGTTGTGGAATGAAAGCTGAACCCAATCCTGTGCTCACCTGAGGTATGCAAACATGCATTTTCCAGTAGGAGTCAGCAGGTAGCAAAGACCAGGGTGTGCCCTAGTTGATTTATTCCTCTTTAACCTGAGGTACTGAGGTCAGTTTAATGCCCCACCCACCTCCATGGCTGAGGTCAACTAACGAGGGATTAAACCTGGAACTTTCTGGTGTGTGATTGGCTCTGCTTTGTGTTGTCTTTACCAACTGAACTGTATGGGAAGCTTTCTATATCTTTATGGTTCTGTACTTTCACAGACTTCTTTTGCTTGCTAAGTTATTCCTCTATTTGCCCCCACCTGTTTGTTGCCTGGATATCCTCACATCAGTGAGTGTAGCAGGAAGCTACACTATGTCTGGTAACTATACATGGAATTGAGTTCTGAGTAAAACCGAACAAAAATACATTGTTTTTCCAAGATCACTGCTTCTGTCTTCACTTCGTTGTCACAGCAGCCATTTTTAAAATTTGTCAACCTTACATCCTAGCCAGCTGTTTACCCAATGATTGAAAGCTTTAAGTGCACAATGAGTTCCCTGTGCTGGATATATATGTAAATAGTATCATAGGGGCCTAAATTCTTTAGCAGCCCAAACTAGTCAAAGCTTGCGACAGCGTGCCAGGACGGAAGAGGGCTGAGGACCAAACTAAATCCATCCTCAGGTCTCATCATTATAATTCAAGTGAGCTGTGGGCACCAATCAGTCTCTCCAATGTAGCTCACTTGTCTGGGCCTAACCTTTTAATACTCCTCTTTCTCAAGCAACCATTTAGTTCCCTTTTAAAACTACTTATGGACTCTGCTTCAACAAGAGTTTGTGGCAAAGAGTTCCACATTCTAACCACCCTCTATGGTTTTTTGTAACTGCCCCTTTAATCCTTTTTTGTGATTTATCTTAAACCTATGCCCTCTTGTTACCAAAGCATGGAAACAATCTATCACTTTTACCTTATCATGGTCTGTAATTTTGAAGATCTCTATCAGGTCACCCCCTTAACCTTCTCAGCTCCAGTTAAAAAAGGCTTAACTTCTCAAGTCTTTCTTTATAACTGTGACCCTTTATCCCTGGTGACATCTTTGTGAATCTATGCTGCACCTTTTCCATTGTTTTTATATCTTTCCTACAATGAAGTGCCCAGAACTGAGTACGATACACCTTCAATGGCCAAACGAAGGTCTTGTACAAGTTCAACATTACCTGCTTTTTATCCTTTTATATTTTTAGATACAAAGCCAAGGATCCTGTTTTGCCATGTTTATGGCTTTGCCACATCGGCTCCCGGTCCGGCAATGCCTTGATTTTAAAATTCTCATCCTTGTTGTCAAATCCCTCCTTGGCCTCACCCCCTCCCTACCTCCTCCAGCCCTACAACCCTCTGAAATCTCTGCGCTCCTCCAATTCTTGCCTCTTGCGCATCCCCGATTTTCATCGCTCCACCATTGGTGACAGTGCCTTTATCTGCCTAAGCCCTAAGTTCTGGAATTCCATTCCTAAACTTTTCCGCCTCTCTACCTCTCTCTCCTTCTTTAAGATGCTCCTTAAAACCTACCTCTTTGACCAAGCTTTCGGTGACCTGTCCTAATATCTCCTTATGTGGCTCACTGTCAAATTTTGTTTGTTAACGAGCCTGTGAAGTGCTTTGGGACATTTTACCATGTTAAAGGCGCTATATAAATGCAAGTTGTTGTTGTTACTTCCAAAATATGTTATTTCACATTTTTTTACATATTATATAATCTACTCCTCATAATTCATTTGTTTTTTTTTATTGTATAGTCATTTGAATTAAGCAACGTAAACTATACAGTAAAGTGACAATCTATTGATAAAAAAAATTGAAGTATCAAACCATTTGAATTAAGCAACTTTGAATTAAGAGCGGACTGCAGTTGTGAACATCATAGTAATCATGATGGGAGAAAGACAACCAAGGAATGTGTCCAGGTGACTCTCTTGGAAGTGCAGGATGAAAGTTATGTGGTTCCATCTAAAATATCTGTTAAGGCGCTTTTATGTTGCCCATTGTTTCCCTTCTGTCTAAGGAGAGCAAGCTCCCTGCATCACTCTCCCACTTTTACTTTTAATTTTGGGTATCAGTCGTGCTGGCCTCTGCCGTGAATGGGGAGACTTGGTTGCTCTATCAGTGGAAACACTGGGGACTGGTTCCCTGCATCTACTTCATTGAAATTACCTCTCTTAATCTGAGCACATACTTAAAGACTCATGTTTTCATCGGCTCTTTGAGCTGGGGGTCTCTTATACTATGGGTTGCAGCCAAGGGTGAAACCCCCCTATTAGTCCCTCCATCGCCTTCATTCCTGTAATATCAACGTACCTTTAAAGGGATCGAAGCCTCTGTGATTTTTCTCAGTTGGATCATTAACTTGCCATTTGTGAGCTGTCAGGGAAGAGGAAGGATAACATTCCCAACATGATGACTTTTGAAGATATTTACGTTTTGGTGGAGATCGATAACCAGGCAAGTGGGTCCTGTACTAATAGTCTTGACCTCTGCTCTCTATTCCCAAGTCCTCACTTAGGTGACCATAAGATGATGTGCTTTGGATGACTGGCTTCTGCTATTGAAGAACGAACAAACTTGTATTTATAAATATATGAATTTCTTTAAAAGAACTCACGAGGGCTCCTTTGATGGCTCAACTGGTTAAGCCAGTGAATACCTGAGCCATACAACAACAACTTGCATTTATATACCGACTTTAAGGTAGTAAAAGATCTCAAAGTGATTCGCAGGAGGGTAATCAGACAAGACAATTGACATTGAGGCAAAGCAGGAGATATTAGGACAGAAAGAGGTAGGTTTTAAGGAACATCTTAAAGGAGAGGCGGAGAGGTTTAGGGAGGGAATACCAGAGCTTGGGGCCTAGACAGCTGAAGGCACGGCCACCAATGGTGGAGCAAAGGAAGTCAAGGATGCACAAAAGGCCAGACTAGAACGATCCCGAGCTTGATCGCTGATCTGTGCTGGGTCAGCTGATTTCAAGTGAGAGTGCAGTAAGGGCTCTACAGTTGGTCTTGGAACCCCTAAGTTTGCATTCCCACTCCTTATTTCTATCCAGTAACTGCTTCTGGAACTGTGGATGTTTGTTGGGATGAGGATAAGCCTTTGGCTCTGATGGCCAACATGATTCCATGTTGGGAAACACATAAGCAATGGCTACTTCGGTGAGGTACTGAAGGGTGTTGGTGAGAGCTAGTGTCTTTGCGAGTGGACGAGGAGATGGGGTTAAAATTAGAAAAGAACAAGAGCTAACTGGAAACATTTTTTTCAAGCGATTTTATCTTTGCCCTGTTGCCTGAAGAAAAACTGATTGTTGGGAAATGTGACTTTAACTTTTTCCCACCGAGATTCCCCTATATGGCAATAGTGACTGCACTTCAAAGTAATTCAGTGGATGTGGAGGACTTTGGGATTTCTGAGAGACATGATAAAGCACTTTATAAATGCAAGTTCTTTCTTGGTAATTAAAAAAGACATCCATTCTTTTCAGTTTGTCTTCAAAATCATTCTTGGCCATTTCCAGAAAAAAAAACTGTCTGGGAATTCCCAGTGAAAATTAGAAAAATGTTAAATGTTCAGAATGGTAAAGGGTTAATGACAGTCCGTGACAACAAATGTTTCCCATGAATGGTATGCAGGGACTATATTCTTCACTTAAAGCCTCTTTCAAAGGCCATAAGCCTGACAAGTGCATTTCATTTCAAACAAGAGGTGGCAGCAGTCTGGGATTAGGAATGCAGATCTGTCTCAGGAATTTCAAACAGGTAGAAATCGTATTGAGAAGCTAATTCTGAACCTCTTTTTTATGAATTCCTGAGCTACAGACTAACATTCACTTGTTTGATATTTCAAACTCACTGAGTCAATCTATCTTGGAATCTCTAATTAGTGTCTAGACTTCAAACTGATCAAGGTTTGCTGCACAGTGTGTAGTCCAGGTCAGAGGAGGCTGAATTAGCCATTGCATATCTGCCTTCTCATTCTCTTCATTTTGCAGTTGCCTTTTCCAAATCCAAAGTGACCAACATTGGGTCAGTTTAGGTTGGTTTCCGATGTATCTAAGCTTTTTTGTTTGGTGCACTGTCACTGCCAATTTTTAAAATCCCAATGGAAGCCTCCCCAACATCAAGGCACATAAATGGCTGTTATCTATTACTAGAGCCACAGTGACAAAAATAAGTTTTTAAAATGATTCCTTTTCACCTTGAAAATAAGTCCTTTTACACCTCCATCCCTCCCCAGGATGGACCAACCTGAAAGCCCTCCAATTTTTTCTTGAATAGCAGCCCAATGAGCCCCCATCCACCCACCACCTCCCTCCTCCACCTCGGTGAACTTTTTCTCACTTTCCCTAAACTCCACTCACTTCCCTCAGATAAATGGTGTCATTATGGGATCCTGCTATGCCTGGCTTTTTGTAGGCAATGTAGAACTCTCTTTGTTCCAGTCATAATCTGGCCACCTCCATGACTTCCTCTTCTATTACATTGTGATTGTGTTAGTGCTGCTCTCTGCTCTCACTCTGATCTTGAGTATTTCATTGACTGTTCTTTCAATTTACACTGATCCCTCACCTTTATAGGTCCATCTCTGACTCTTCCATTTCCTTCCTCGACTTCTCTTTCTCTATCTTTGGCAGTGGGCTTTCCACAAATATCTAATTCAAGTCCACCAACTCCCACATCTGTCGTCTGACTGTGTGTATATCTACAACTATTTGTATGTATGTGTGTGTATCTATATCTATCTGTGTATGTGTAATAATATTTATTTTTGTACATATGCATGTACCTATATCTGTGTCTGTACGAATATGTATTTGTGTATGTGTATCTATATGTAGTTTTATGTGTATCAACGTCTGTTTGTATGTGTGTATCTATGTATATTTGTGTGCATGTATCTGTGTATGTATTTATGTCTGTGTATTTATTTGTATATGTGTATGTATGTGTCGATATCTGTGTGTATCTCTATATCCATCTGTATGTGGATGTATCTATTTCTATTTGTATCTATAAGTGTATGTATCTATAGGTATGTATGTGTATCAAAATCTACCTATATGCATGTATGTGTGTGTTTACATACCTATATCTATAAATGTGTGTATGTATTTATATCTATATGTATGTGAATCAAAATCTATATGAATGTAGATCAAAATCTAACTATCTCTATGTGTTTATCTATATATGCATGCATATACATGTCTCTATATCTATCCACGTGTGTGTGCATATATATATTATATATATATAGACTGCTTGTTATTTTAAATTCATTTTTTCACCCAAAAAATTGAATTATCCATCAAGCAGCTGACCCAGGAAAACTCTCAGGTTCTAATCTCACTGAGCTGTTAGCGGACGGCCATAGGTTGACTAATTAACCTTGTCTAAATTGTGGCACCGAGTGATAATTCACATCATCAATGAAATAGTAAAAGTGAAAGCAAAGGCTCTTATCAATCTGCCTAAAGTAAGCATAAACAAACAGACCTGCAATTAGACTTGAATCACTCCCCCCACCCCCACCACCACCACCCCATATAATGTGCTGTTTAACTGTCAGGGCATTTCATATTAGTTTTGGTATTTAGGTCAGTTAAATGAGAATTAGTGCTGTTATTTTGCAGTGCTTCTGGCAGATTCTAGCTTTATACTTCCATGTTAAAAAAAAAAGAAAAATGCTTCTCGTGTTGGGTCACGGGAAAATTCTGCGGCAGTTCCCAGGAAGAACTCAGCATTCTTCAAGACAAAAAGGGAGAGGAGGAAGAAAGCTAACCTTTGGGACTTGGGTTGTAGTTCAGTCCAGACTGATGGGAAAAACTCTCCTGTCCTGACTGTAAGGGAACACAGGAACAGGAGTAGGCCATTCAGCCCTTCAACCCTGTCCGCCATTCACTTAGATCATGGCTGATCTGTATCTTGACTCCATCTACCGCCTTGGTTCTGTAACCCTTAATACCATTGCCTTACAAAAATCTATCAATCTCAGTTTTGAAATGTTCAATTGACCCTCAGCCTCAACAGCTCTTTGGGGGAGAGAGTTCCAGATTTCCACCACCCTTTGTGTGCAGAAGTGCTTCCTGACTTCACCCCTGAATGGCCTAGCTCTAATTTTAAGGTTATGTTCTTTTGGTCAGGACTCCCCCACCAGAGGAAATAGTTTCTCTCTCTCTATCCTATCAAATCCTTTAATCATCTTAAACATCTCAATTAGATCACCCCTTAATCTTCTATACTCGATGGAATACAAGCCTAGTCTATGCAACCTGTCCTCATAATTTAAACTTTTCAGCCCCGGTATCATTCTGGTGAATCTGCGCTGCACCCCCTCCAAGGCCAGGGATCGATGTTAATTGAGCTTGAGCAGCCTTAACCCAGTTCCTCATAACTGTTCTTAATTCAGTACTAATTCGCACTACATTGATCATTTTGCTCAAGGAGACTACTGGTTGGCTGGTGTGGGAAACAGAAAAATATCATGCAGGTGCAGTAGACGGTGCGCTTTTGGGGATGGGGCTGAGACACATTGTTAGGGCAGTGTACAGAAACCTTTACTCTACAGCTAAATTTGCTATACCTGACCTGGGACGCTATCTCTCTCGACCCCTTCACTTGTGTGCTGTCAAACTGCATCTCTGACATTCAGTCTTGTATGAGATGTCATTTCTTCCAGTTAAACAATAGGAAGATTGAAGCCCCTGCCACAAACCCCGCACCCTTGCCATCGACTCGACGGCCCACCAAAGTGAGGAAAACATCTGGAAGATATTTGTGAAAGAATTCTTCCACAGTACCAATCTCATGCCATCCTGTTGGTTCTGGCAGTTCTATGGTTGTATGTTTTGCCATGTTAAAGGCGCTATATAAATACAAATTGTTGTTGTTGTATGTGGGATGTGGTTCATATTTACTGAAGTGTAAGAAACTACCATTCTAATACTGCTTAGCTGTGCCACCTATTGGGAATAGAACAGCACTACATAAAATAGAAATATTGGATAGGTGTTGTGCTCCAGGTGCAAATGTTTGTGCACGGAGATTCCCGGTGCAGGGGTCAGTCAGCCCCTCAGCAACCTCCGTCCATTGCCCCAGTTTTAGTTTACTGCCAGTCTACAAAAACAGAACTTAACAGCCTAAATGCTCATGAATGCCAGGCTCACAAAATCCAAATTAAAAATTCAATCTAAAATGACCTTTTAACAGTATTGAGAGTATGAATGGCAATGGTTAAATTAGGCAGGTCAGTACCGTATAATGTTCTGGCCTTTAACAACTTCACCTGACTCAGTTCAGAATCGACCCTTTTATGTCTGTGTCGAGAACTAAAGGATAAAAATGTTATCTTAATATTCTGGTTAGTGTATTTAGCAGCTTCATAAATACAGGAGCCAAACATGAGCACTGGAGGACAGTAAATACTATCCTGATATTCATAAAAGGAGTAAGACTTGAACCTGGATAATATTGACCAACTAGCCTAACATCAGTAGTAGGGGAAATTCTTGAGTAATTATATGAGATGCTATAAAGGCCGACCTAATGAGACAGCAGCAACAGGGATTAGGCAGCATGGATTTAAAAGCAGTTGGTCATGCCTCACTAGTCGAATGGAATTCTTTGAGGAGGTAATTAAACCAGAGGGTGTGTGTTATCCAGTGGATACAATATACCTGGATTCTCAGAAGGTGTTTGATAAACTTCTACACATGAGGTATTTAAAGAAGGCTGAGGCAAAATTAGTGGTGAACAATGGCCGGGCAGGAACATGTCGGGATTGTAGTGCAATCCCCTCACCCCTGCCCCCCCCCCCCTACCATCTTAACCCCCTGCCCGCACCATTCCTGCCAGTAGTGGACATAAAGAATAGATTCCCAGCAAAAGAAACTGATGCGATGCTAATTAACTCCTTCAGCTAGGATGTGGAGATGCCGGATATTCAGGTTCCAGGCTAATTAACTCCTTCAGCTAGGATGTGGAGATGCCTTCAGCTAGGAGCAGGTTCTGGTGCGAGATGCTGTTCCTCATTGCTTTGGCTTGAGGTAGCATGGGGAGTAACTCCAGTGTGCTGTCAAACGTGGTTTAAATAATGCTCAGCTTGACCTCCTGTCTGGTTGGATGCGAGACTGGAGGTTGTAAAGTTACATATAGACTGAGATGATGGGGTGGAGTGGGATTGGCGGTAAAGAGAGCAGGTCCAGGTTAACTCGTGGAGATGTGAGGATGAATAAATATTCTGAAGTCTTGCTTGCAAACCTATTGGTGTGTGTGCATATATAAAATATACACACAGTTTCCCCAGAGGAAATTAAATGGGTGGGATAGATTACAATAAGGTAGATTTTGTTAGACCACATCTGGAGTACTGTGTACAGTTCTGGGCACCGCACCTTAGAAAGGATATACTGGCCTTGGAAGGAGTGCAGCCCAGATTCACCAGCGTGTTATCAGGGCTCCAAGAGTTAGATTATGAGGAAAGATTATTTAATCTAGGCTTGTATTCCCTGGAATATAGAAGGTTAAGAGGCGATTTGATTGAGGTTTTTAGGATTTTCAAAGGAATTGATAGGGTAGAGAGGGAGAAACTTTTTCCGCTGGTGGGGGAGTCTAGGAGAAAGGGACGTAACCTTAAAATCTGCACCAGGCCATTCAGGAAAGAAGTTAGGCAACACTTTTCATGCAAAGGGTGGTAGAAGTGTCGAACTCTCTCCCAGAAAAAGCAGTAAATGTTACCTCAAATAATAATTTTAAATCTGATATCGCTAGATTTTTGCTAGCCAAGGGTAATAAGGGATATGGAGCCAAGATGGGTGGATGGAGTTAGGATACAGATTGGCCATGATCTCATTGAATGGAGGAACAGGCTTGAGTGGCTGAATGGCCTACTCCTGTTCCTATGTTCCTATTGCACATCATCTTTGGAAGGGCATGGTGGATTGAATGACATTTTTGCATTCTGTCTACTTTCTTGTCTACTTATGTATGATTAATGTCCTCAGGATCATTAAACAGGCAGATGCTTTGGATGCCCAACAGTACGCTCTTTCCAAAATGGCAACAGCCTCATCATCAGTGTTAATGGCGTGGTAAGGCTACAACCCAATTTTGAGGCCTTTTTCATCCCTTTAACGCTAGGTTAAACAAGTTAAAATCGATCCCAATATCTTCTCTTTAGCTGTCTTACCAAAGCTCAACTATGACATTGAGATTACCATGTATCTACATAAATGCATGTCTTTCTTTTTTTCTTTCTCCAGGGAGTAGCTGAGCCATTCTGACCAGGAACGGCTCAGGTTTGATCCCACAGCTGTGTTGAGTTAACGACTTTCAAATGGACTGGTGGTAAACATGCTATAACTGGCTTTAGCGTTCCTGGGCTAGGGAATCGAAAAAAAGGGCTAGGGTCTATAGCTCTTTATTGCTATCTACTGACTGCTGTTGGAGGGTGCCCCTGTGAACATTGAGTGGGAACTGGTTTGGGCTTGGCTGTGATGTCACACGTGGTCAATTAGCCACCCGATACTTACAGTCAAGGCTCACACATGAACAATGACCAGCTAGGTGGTCATCTGGAGAGCAAGCATTGCCCAATGTTAGACAGGAGGAAAAAAACAAACATTTGCTGAGTTTTGCATTTTGATTCTCCAGCCCCAGATAGATGTTACACACAGATGGAAACAATTAATAACAAGTCAAGCAAACTAGTCAATTAGTGAAGCTGCCGAGTGACATTCCCTCTGAGCATTTGTCTCTGGTAAATAGTTCTGTCATCAGACACTCATTATGGCACTTGGAGATTTCTCACTGAGTTTTCCAGAGTCACACCTATGTCTGCATCGCTCTGATTTCCTCTTCTTTTTCCTCTGTCTTTTTATCTTTTCCTCACTCACTCTTTCTCATTTGCTCTTTCTCTCACTCTCTCAGAGGATGGGTGTTTTCCTGGGATCTGACCACTGTGCGTTGGCTTCCAGGATGGCCTGAAGAGCCATCCTATCCCTTCACCCCCTCCTGGAGTTGCTCCAGGGCACACACAGCCCATCTCATGACATTCATCACAGAGTGAGCGTGGAGGGAAGTGGAGACCTGGATTAGTGGCCCTGTGTGAAGCCAAACAACACTGCATAGTTCATAATAGGTAAACAAACACTGTCACAGAGATAAATCCGAAAACAACTGTGGGGCGTACTTTGAACAGGAAGTGTCCATCACTCAAATTTTCTTACCCATTAACAAATACTTTACTGACTTTTTCCAATTATGTGGTATTACCTGCAGATTACCTTAATGAGTCCTATGTTAACAAAACCACATACTGTCAGATCCCAACACAGTAAAATACCGAATGTGCAGTGCAATAATCAAAACAGAGACCAGGCAATGTAATCAGAACCTATGATGGCACAGACACGTATCAGGGCTAAAACCAAGGAACTTTTCACTGTCACACTATGAGTGGAACAGCTTTCTCTAGCCATTAGCAGAACTCTCCAACCTTTCTTCCAAACAGTCACCTTGACTAAATTTAGAGTGAAATTTAGACGTGTCTGGTGATTTCTTTACCATTTCAGGTTTTTACAATACTATCATGTAAACTGGTCAGCATACAGATTTGTCACTCACTCTCTCACTTCTGTCATGGTGACCTTCTTTATTCTGCCAATTTTAGAAATGACATCCACTTGCTTACAATATGCACCTGGGCCTGTTTCCAAATGCCAAAATGTTGTGCATCATACGTGTAAGGTTTTATTATTGACTAGGCGAAGGGCCAAAGTCCAGGACGCCACCAAGGCTGAAAACAGTGGGAGAGGGCACAAGATCAATCAGGAAGTAATGGTCAGATGACGCAAGGCTTGGGATTTAAAAGCCTGAAGATCGTAGAAGGAAGGGAAGACGGAGGGAGCTAAAGCTTCCACACTTTAAAGGTATTGGGAAAGAATAAAAGTAGGTGCTGGAGTGTTAAATCTTGAGTTGAACGCTGTGAGGTTGCCAAGAGGAAGAGGAGACAAAGGACAGCCTAGATTGCAACTTGGGAGGAGCAAAAGAAGAAATTTCAGAGGAGCACTGACTATAGTAGTATCGTCAAAGTAAAAGGAGACAAGAAAGGTTGTCATGGAGGCTGGAGGTCAGAGGTGAAGGACAGATGACAAACTATTTCTTGTAGCCTGTCCAGGAATGCAGAAGAAGTGTTTGGAGAGTGCTTGCAGTGGTATAACATTTTTAGTTGATTTTTTTTCTAAAACTAGAATTTTCTTTTTGTTTTTCATTTTCCCTAATTCTCTGGTAAGGATATAACAATGACCTATTTTCAATAATTCTTGCAGTTCAGCCAAGTCCACATGACTTATGGTACCTTCAGCACTGGAATGAGTGTAGTACCAGTGAGCTTTTGGCCCTGTATATAAAATGCAGGTGCAGTGCATTCCTTCGTGCCTTGTGTCAATTAATCTTCATTTCTATCACCCTGTGGTGTAATTGCTGATGAAGATACTGAGGACGGACTGCCATATAATTCTAAAATAATAACATTCTTACTTGGCCTTGGAATGTCTGCTATGCGTAAATAACACGTTCTCGTCCATCATTCTACCAGCCTGATATGAAGTGCTGGCGCGTGTTCAAGACAACAGGTTTAATTATATTAGACACCAGTGGGTAGTATTTAACCCTGAAATACCTCTAGGGTGAACCTTAAGTGGACTAAAAGCCACGGTACAAAGCTCTGCAAAGAGATTGCCAAGATTATCAGTAGGTGTGACAGTGGGACAAAGAATACTATGAAAGATAATCCAAGATAAAGAACTGGAGCAGATCATTTATGCAACCAGGCTGTTAGCAGGTTTTTATTTTTCCTATACCTCTTAATTTTTTCCCCCGATTTTTCCTCTTTCCTCTCCTGATGCTGTGGTACAGGGTCTGTGGGCACCAACAGGGGCCTCTGGTGCCTCACCCCCAAGTTACCAATATCAATGTACTAGCCTAGATAATGAGTGTCAGCAGGCTATTCAACTGTGGAAGGCATCAAGGGCAAGCTTGACACACCACCGAACGCCCACATGCACACCTTTTCCGGCACGGATCGCAGCATAGAGATCAGGGGCGGGAACCCTAGTCGATTCTTACATGGAATTACATAGAATGTACAGCACAGAAACAGGCCATTCGGCCCAACTGGTCTATGTCGGTGTTTATGCTCCATACGAGCCTCCTTGCACCCAACTTCTACTCACCCTATCAACATATCCTTCTATTCCTTTCTCCCTCATGTACCTATCTAGCTTCCCCTTAAATGCATCTATGCTATTCGCTCAACAGCAAGTTCCACATTCTAACCACCCTCTGGGTAAAAAAGATTCTTCTGAATTCCTGATTAGATTTATTGGTGACTATCTTATATTTATTGCGCCTCGTTTTGGACTCTCCCCAAGTGGAAACATCTTCTCTACGTTTACCCTATCGAACCCCTTCATGATTTTGAAGACCTCTATCAGGAGACCCCTCAGCCTTCTCTTTTCTAGAGAAAAGAGCCCCATCCTGTTCAGTCTTTCCTGATGGGTATAACCTCTCAATTCTGGTATCACCCTTGTAAATCTCTTTTGCACCTTCTCCAGTGCCTCCATATCCTTTTTATAATACGGAGACCAGAACTGTGCACTGTACTCCAAGCGTGGTGTAACTAAGGTTTTATATAAGATTCTTTGCCCTTTCTGTAGTTGAGGACAATTATATCATCCCCACTGCTGTCTTCGCTAAAATCAGCTAACTGAGCACAGACCAGGGATGAAACTTGGGACCTTGTGGTCTGCTGGGCTCAGTTCCACACAGGGACATGCATTCATCCATTAAGCTGTCAGGTGAGCTTGACTTTTCGGCATTGATTAGAAAAAAGGATATTAAACTTGAGAAATTCTCCTCTTCCAGAATGACAGAACAACTTTAAAACAAAATTAAAATTGCTCCCTGCAGTTGCTCCATTTGTGCTAATAGAGATATTTCCTTTCTATGAAATATCATTTATTTCTGCAATGAGCATCACTCAACATTTTATGCACTAAAAATCACATTGAAGGAAGTCATGTGACTACCAGGGAATGCTCATCGCAGCTGAATCCTATCCTCATCCGACATGAAAAGACAAGCACTTTCAGCAGGAGTCACTTGATAGCAAGCAAGGGTAGAAAGCCTGATAATTTTACATTCCCTAACCCAGCAGCATTGAGGTCAATTCTAGCAGCCCTACCAGAGCCCAGTTCACGATCAGAAAAACTTAGTTCAGGTTGGGGATCAAAACTGAAAGCTTCCTGGTCTGGATGTCTCAGTTACACATTGGAACTTTCCTGGTCTGGGTGTCTCAGTTACACATTGGAACTTTCCTGGTCTGGGTGTCTCAGTTACACATTGGAACTTTCCTGGTCTGGGTGTCTCAGTTACACATTGGAACTTTCCTGGTCTGGGTGTCTCAGTTACACATTGGAACTTTCCTGGTCTGGGTGTCTCAGTTACACATCGGAACTTTCCTGGTCTGGGTGTCTCAGTTACACATCGGAACTTTCCTGGTCTGGGTGTCTCAGTTACACATTGGAACTTTCCTGGTCTGGGTGTCTCAGTTACACATTGGAACTTTCCTGGTCTGGGTGTCTCAGTTACACATTGGAACTTTCCTGGTCTGGGTGTCTCAGTTACACATTGGAACTTTCCTGGTCTGGGTGTCTCAGTTACACATCAGAACTTTCCTGGTCTGGATGGCTCAGTTACACATTGGAACTTTCCTGGTCTTGATGGCTCAGTTACACATTGGATAAACTTGCTGAGCCTTTGGGGTGGGGTGGGTAATTTTATTTTATGTGACATATGTGGATTATTGTCAGTCTTAGGAATTTTGCAAGAATTTGTTCTGAATACATTAGTTTTAAGTATACAAACTGAAGTTATGGAACTAGTTCTGGCTCCAATTGAAATATTCTGGTAGCTCCAGTTGCTAGAATGATGCTGAGTTAGTGAAACATAATCCTGATAGCAGCATGAGTCAGTGTTTTCAGGTGAGGAGATGAGAAAATTGGAAGCAAATAATAAGGCAAGCCAACTCTCTAAAATACTTAAATTACAGGTGGCTGCACAGAAGCAGAACATATGCTTTACTGTGGTAGATATTTTATTGTGTATAGAGCTAAATAGGAGAGTTGGACCAATGTAAAGACAAGTGTTCAATCCTCTCAATTATATTGTCAAATTAAGCTGTGAAAAAGTACAGATACAGTCTCCTGTCTAGTGGAGGATAAAAGCCCATTCTTGAAAATATGCAACTTTGTATAATTGAAATGATTCTGTTCTTTGTACCAAGATCAGCTTTAAATTGGTTTTACATATGTGAGTGAAACTATTACTGGGATTTGTGCTGGAGAATTAGGGGAAAATCAGATGATGGAACGCAAAAATGTCTGTCATGTCCTGCTCTTGACCAACTCACTTTTTTTCCCAGCTGCTATGCAACCAGAGTTGGAACCAAAGAGTGAATATGATTGGGCTAGTCATGATTGTATTTATTCACTGCATAATAATTAGCAAAAAAAAAAGATTGATTTTGATAGCAAATGGAGTCTGGTCAGTTGTATTCTGGTGGTACAATCATAATACCGGTGTTGGAACTGGAGAGTTATTTCAGAGAATGGTGTCACTCCCATAACCATGAGACCTGTAGACTAGCATTGTCACTGTCACCCAAACTCACTAAAACTCCACTTTACTAACTTTTATTGTAGGATTTTGTCAGATATTTCCCTCCAAGCTTCTCAATCCAAGTCTTTCCTCAACTAAAACTACACTTTTAGCGGAAAATTCTACAACATAAATGAAGCATCTTTCTAAAAAGAAAAGTTCAGTACGCTAGTTAAGACATAGCAGTGCGACTAACTTAGCTCTCCCTCCCTCCCTTACCCCAAAACACACATGTTTCGGTTGGACTGTACACCAACTCAACTCTACATCGCTAATAGCTCATTAACATTGTCTGTTTCTGTTGTTTGCGAGGAACCTACACCTTTTGAAGCACTTGTTACTGGGCTCATCAAAGAAAAAAGGTTTGAATTTATACAACACCTTATCACATTGTCAAAACACCTCAAAGCTCTTCACACAATGAATTACTTTTTGGAGTGCAGTGACTGTTGCTATGTAGGCTGAAGACTGGTGGTTAAATTCAATGCACTGGGGTCAGCTAAGGTCACAAGATATACTAATGGGTCATCAGTGTAAACTGTGGCCAGTTTGTTCATCTGGTTAAGATGAGAATGAACATTGAAGTTTTCCCAGGATTCAGCTTTGGAGGTCTGGACCCTGATTCTGTGGTTTTCCCAAGAGCATCAGGCAACACAGGTGCATCCCTCAACTATTCCACTGGGTAATATGGGCGTATACTCATTCTAACACTGTTCGGAATCAAATCCAGATATCTTCCCCGAACTAATCAACCAGCCAAACTCTGTTGTGGGAAACATATTCATTGTGCATGCTTGTTTTAATTAAACAAAAAGTAGATATTATTTTACATTTAGCGAATGATCAACAGAATTTTTTCTAAATGATACCAAGAGGAAGATGTTCTTCCTGTGTCCTGGCTAACATTCCTTGCTCTACCAACATTCTCAAAAAGCAGATCAATTGGTCATTCATTTAATTGCTGTTTATGGGATCTTGCTGTGCAGAAAGTGGCTGCTGAGTTTGCCCACAGAACAATAGTCATTGCAGTTCAAAGTAGCTCATTGTATGTGAACTGTTTTGAGACATTTCTGAGAGGCATGGTAAGGTTCCAGATATGTGCAAGTCTCTCTTTCTTATCCAATAGGACAAACAAACATTAGATTTAATTCTTGGGTTTCATGGTCTCTTCCCATACTTCCTAAAATAATATAAGATCAGGTCAGGAGTATGAAATTTCAATTAAATGAATGGTTCCAGATGTTGTATAATAAGATGTTTGCTTTTCACAGAACAGCTATTTCTGTGTGTATTTGACAGTTGGAATCATGTGTGGGAGTAAGACTTCACAGGCGGGTGACAAAGACTTTGCAAAAAGCTTCATGGAAATTTAGATTGGACCACCAGACTCCTAAAAGCTTCTAAAAACAAAGCAGTACTGAAGCATCGTTTTAAAAATTTAGATTTTTACGGTGAATAGATGATGGAATCCTAATCCTAACTAAGGATGATATATTTTCCACAATTACTGCATAATACTTTGGTTAAAAACAAAAGATATAGCAGATTAGTGGAAATACTAACCATGGCACCTGTGGTAATTATGTCACAAGACTGAAAATCCCATAGACTATGAGGGCTAGACATCGGTGAGTTTTGTACGTCGTTCACATGAGAGGAATACCTCTCTTGGGAATATTAATGCATCACCGTATAAACAGGGCAATTTGGCAACAATGGGAACTGGCACAATTACAAAAGTGCTTCTATATATTGGGGGCTCATCCTTTCTGCATCCAATGCTGAGGGTTTCCTGTGTTTTTTCTGCCAAGTTCCAAAACATTATTTATCATATTTATTTGCTGCTGGCTTCAGGCCAAGCCAGAGGTGTCCAAGCTATTTGACCATGTGGGCCATGTAGGTGCATAATTATAGGGTCTCGGGTCACATAGAAAGTTTAAATCCATGTTCTCCACTAACTTGCATATATATCAAGTTGCTAATACTGACGAGACTTGGGGAATGAAATTGGACATGGGCGGGGACACAAGAATTGCTTTTGTCGACCTTGGTGTCCTATTTGACCCTGAGATGAGCTTCTGACCACATATCCGCTCCATCACCAAGACCGTCTGCTTCCACCTCCATATCATCGCCCGTCTCCGCCCCTGCCTCAGCCCATCTGCTGCTGAAACCTCTAGACTTGACTATTCCAATGCTCTCCTGGCCAGCCTCCCATCCTCCACCCTCCATAAACTTGGGCTCATCCAAAACCCTGCTGCCCATATCCTAACTCGCGTTCACCCATCACCCCTGTGCTCGCTGACCTACATTGGCGCATCCCCGATTTTAATCACTCCACCATTGGCGGCTGTGCCTGGGCCCTAAGCTCTGGAATTCCCTCCCTAAACCCCTCTGCCTCTCTACCTCTCTCTCCTCCTTTAAGACGCTCCTTAAAACCTATCTCTTTGACCAAGCTTTTGGTCACCTGTCTTAATATCTCCTTATGTGGCTCAGTGTCAAATTTTGTTTGAAAATCGCTCATGTGAAGCACCTTGGGACATTTTGCTACATTAAAGGCGCTATATAAATGCAAGTTGTTGTTGTTATACGACATGCCGGATATTCAGTTTTATTGAAGTCAATGGGTGGAGCGTATTACAGGTGACCAATGTGATTCTGTCCGTTTTGCACCCCCTGCCATGTTCAATTTCACCACAATTGGTATTCTGAATTAGGATTTATCCACCAATGAGCTACCAGTGCTAAAATTAGTCCTTTCCAAACCTCCAGGCCCACAAAATTCAAACTGGACAAACTAGTAAATAAGAAATATAAATACAAATAGAACTGTGTCACCTGGGCTTCAAGCACAAGAATCTTTGGGCCTGGAGGCTACATACTGGCCAAGGGCTACAGCTTATCCTGGGCTAAGAATCCCAATGTAGAGATGGATAGAATCAGGCAAATTAAACAACTTCACTGACCGCAAATGTTCTTTCTTAATGAGTTTGACGTATTTTTAATTGGCAGAAAATGATGACCAAGACGGCACAAAATTGTAGCCCCGTGTTTCAAGGAGCAGGAGTTCCATATTTTAATGAAGGAGTTTATTGAAAGGAAACATAGCAAATTATAAGCTTCAAAAAGCAATCCCTTGTAGCAAATGATGTTGAAATTTCATGGTGAAAACTATCCCCGCAAAAATAAACATTTCAAGGACCAAGCGGGATGCGGACGTCTGTACGAAATGGCTTTGCAACCTGCAAAGAGTCTGCTTTAAGTCACTCATGTTTTCTGACAGAATCAGGCCACGCCAGTAGTGAAATGATGACTGTTGAGTTAGAAGGAGCTGCACAACTGTAGAGCGTCAAAATGTTTGCTTGGTGATTCACAGATTGCTGCTCCATTTCAACCAGGCGAACCAAATCTCAATGTGATAAATGAATGAGAAGTGTTCGGGTGTGTTTTTATTAATAGTTGCTCAAATATTTTGAGTATTCATGACATGAAATCCTGAGGACTAAGATGAATGTACAAATGTTTCTAAACCAGCAGAGAATATAGGGGTATTTTTAAATTTTATTTAGTGCTTCCGGTGCAGAGCATTGTATGATGGGGAATTTGGATGAGGAGGTCAGTGCGCCCAATTTGTGGCCTGCATGATTTTCCGCCTGAACTGTGAATCGGATGCACTCCCCTCCGCACCTGAATTCCTCACGTACTTTCCTGCGGTGGAGAGCTCTGCCTGGGATGATGCGATGCCTGTCATAAAATTTACCCCATGGACGCCCCAGCTTCCTAAAATTTTCCGATAGACAGGGGTAAAGATAATCAGTCAGAGTTCCTGTTTCTGATCTCGATCCAGTGACACACCTCCTCCCAACTGGAGGTTCCAGTTTGGTCCCCAGTCTCTGCAGAGTTGGCTGGGCTGGTGATGAAGGGCCTTGGCTGGGAGGGAGAAATATCAGTCCCAGGTTCTTGCTCTTGATTGATTTTGTGTGTGTGTGTGTGTGTGTGTGTTAGGCGAGGACAGGATTGGGATCAGCATTGATTGTGTGGTCTCCAGGCAGCTGAACATGAATAATTGGACACTGATACGTTGCTGGAGGGCTGCAAGCATTCTTAGAACCATGGCCCCAGCGTAAATCGCTGACTTCAGGAAAAGGTGGACAAGGACGAGGGTTTGTAATGGCTTCAATTCATACATGAAGGTGCAGATAAAATGCTGTGGCATTTGCCTGTGGAGGTTCCATCCACCGTATACAGCACGGAGGTGCACAGTTGAGACTTTTGTTACTACATTTTTCTTTCCCAACTCGTGAATGTGGAACTCCATTTCTTCATGTTTGCTCTATGCAATTTTGCAAGACTTTGTAAAAAAAACATGAAGCTGCACCTACCTGAAGCAGCCAGCATGTGTCAGGCACAGCCTACCTTAAGCAGGATGTGGAGATGCCGGTGATGGACTGGGGTTGACAATTGTAAACAATTTTACAACACCAAGTTATAGTCCAGCAATTTTATTTTAAATTCACAAGCTTTCGGAGGCTTCCTCCTTCCTCAGCTGAACGGTGTGGAAATGACATCGTTATTAGCTGAATGGCCTTTTCTCATTTTGGATCTTCTTTCTTATACCACACTGCAATCTATTAAATGTATTCAGTTGTTTTGCACCGGATCTGGAGACCATAATCTGGAAGAATCACCCCACAATCATTCCCCTTAGCTGAGAAGTACTGAACCCCAATTTTAGCTCTCTTATTGCCATCCTGGCTGAGATCAGCTAATTCATTACAGAACAAGGATTGAACCTGGTACCTGTCTCGTATATATGACTCAATTCCACAAGGAGTGTAGAGTATCTATCAACTGAACCACTGGGAGGCACGATGATCTGTATTCTGAAGGAATTTTGTGTCAGGCCACGATATTTTATTACTGAAGTGAAACATTGTGCACAATGTAAATTATATTCACAGAATATAAGCCTGGAGTCCAAAGCAGTGCTTACAGTTCCTGTCAGCACATTAGTGTGTAATTAAGACATCCATTCAAGCTAATGTTAATCACATCACAAACATGATGGTGCAGAGCATAGCCTCAACAGCAATATCACTGCACATCTAATTGATTAGTGTCCTTGAAACAGCTATGAATTAACAGAAAAACTATTAATCTACAGTTTATTAAAAAATATGCTAACGGATCTCCCACGACATTGCTCAGAGCAAGTCAGATGAAATACTGTTATACAATGAAAGGAGCACTGGATCATGTAACAGTGTTGTCCATTAGAAATTGCTGACTAGCCACAGGTGTGGCTACGGTGACACTGTTTTAGCCACATGCACTAATTTTAGTAAAAAACACCTTACAACAATACAGGTAAATGTACTTCACATGTATATTTACTTAATAAATATCTACCGCCATTCAGTAACAAAGGAAGTAAAGCACTCACAGCAATCAAAAAACATTTGGATGCTCTGCTTTTAGTTTTATCATTTTACCAACAAATGTACCAAAAGGTTAAAGAGTGCTTGTACACTCCGTGCGTGAATATAAGTATTGAGATCACACGCCCGACGACTATGTCTATTACTCATTTTTATTTACTAATCAGAAATGCAATTAGCCACATCAGGATTCCCAATTAGCCTCATATGGCTAGTGGCTAATGTATTGGACAACATTGATACAGTGGAGTTGAGTTTGATGTAATCTAATTGCTGTAAGTAAATACAGCTACGGTCAGTCGGAGTTTAATTGCTGCATGATGAGGGGTATTAACAGATGGAAGATGCTCGTAAATTTCTAATTCCAAGATGAGAAGAAAATCAACATCAAATGGCTGCCTTTCTTTCCCTTTTATACCTTTGATGCTTTGTCTGAAGTGTGATGGACAGTCATGCCTGTCTGTCTATTTATCTAGCTTTGTTTTGTAAGTAGAATATAGAGTTGTGAGCTCTGCTGCCGCTGTAACTTGGTAACTTCGATTCTGTATCTGTCTCCTTCGTGTATTTTGAGCTGTAATTGCAAAGTCTGGCCACAAGTTATATAGTAGAATGAAATTTGCATGTATACTCTGTACCAAGAAAATAATGTATGACTTTGAGTTGTAACTGGAGAACAATTGCAATAAAACATTAAGCATCTTCACATCAAATATTCAAAAGCAAGTTCATCGACACATTGAAAATTGCAAGAGCTCATGAATGACAGGAGCAATGTTTGCCGAAAGCCATAGAATAAGTGTATTGTTTGATGCATCTTGCTTTTTAAAGTGTGGGTGACCTTGGACAAACGTTCACGCATTCTGCCCTTCAGCACCACAAGATGATATCAATCCTCAGTTACTGTCAATGGAAATAACAGTTGAATCCATCAAATGACTCACCACCATGAAGTACAAATGCTACTACGGTCTTATGGATTCAAGTGCTGCAGCCATATCGCACCTCACCATTCTGTCATTCACCAGTCAAGTGCAGGCTGTGCATCACTGTACCCCCAGAACTGCTAACTGCAGTCTCCACCTAGTGATCTGGATGAGAACCAACAATTGCCACATGCCAAAAAGGCCATCAAGAGACTTGGAGAATTGTTAATCTGCAGCTGCGGAGCAAGTGTTACCAGATTGCTGCCTCATGTTCGGCTGATGTTCTGTATTATCTAACGTTCCAATTAAAAAGGATGAATAGTGATGATATGCTTGCACTGTTCTGCACTTCAGGGCTTTGAAAAGTTGAAAAACTCTAGGTCTCCAAAAGTTGCTGAACTTCTTTTCTGTTCAGACATTTGTTTTTAACCTTAAAGTGGACATGACATTATTTCATACAAATTGGTGATGTTTGCTGGCTCTTTGTATCATGTCAGCCGTGGCTCAGTTGGTAGCACTGTCACCTCTGAGTAAGAAGGTTGTGAATTCAAGTCCCACTCCAGAGACTTGAGCACATAATCCAAGCTGACACTTCCGGTGCAGTACTGGGGGAGTGCTGGACTGTCGCAGGTGCTGTCTTTCAGATGAGACGTTAAACCGAGGCCCTGTCTGCTCTAGCAGATGGATGGAAAAGATCCCACAGCACTATTCGAAGAAGAGCAGAGGAGTTCTCCCCGTTATCCTGGCCAACATTTATCCCTCAATCAACATCATGAAAACAGATTATCTAGTCATTTATTTCATTGCTGTTTGTGGGATCTTGCTTTGTGCAAATTGTCTGTTGCGTCTTTTACATTACAACAGTGACTACACTTCAAAAGTACTTCATTGGCTGTAAAGCACTTTGGGACATCCTGAGGCTGTGAAAGGGACTATATAAATGCAAATCTTTCTTTCTTTATCATGGAGTGATGGGACACATATGGCAAGGTCTCTCTGCAATTCCCTGAATGATGAGTTTCCAGTTTCAGCTGAGCCATTTGAGGAAATTGTAGAACAGAAATGTACTAATTTCCCTAGGAGGAAGCATGGGACGTTTTGTGGGTCGAATCAGCCCAAGGCAGTGTCATACAATTCTCAATGGATTAAGTGCTTGTCTCTTGGTCAGGGAGATGTATGTCCTGGAGGACCGAAAGAAGGGGAGAAAATAACCTGCAGAAATAGGGGAGGCAAAAGTTGTGATATATTTAGAAAAGATTGCTCCAATGTTCTTCCCTTTTATCTCGTCCTTTCCTGAGGCTGCGGAGTCATGCTAGTATAAAGTTCTAGCTGCTCTCAAGTATATTATCCATGTAGCCAATTTTATGTGTTAGTATTATTAAGATGTTGTATTTCTGGAGGAATCACATCTGAGACCAAACCAAATCCTCACCTGACCTTCTGCATTGGTGCACTTTTCCTGCAGGTTGACTTTATTTCCAATCTCATTCAGGGCCACTAAGGCTAATTGTAATTCCCCCTTAGTCCTCTTGTAGCTAAGGCCAACTAACATGGGGCAGACAAATGTAACCTGGTGTTGTAAGATTCCTTACATTTGTCAACCCCAGTCCATCACCGGCATCTCCACATCATAACATGGGGCAGACTAGGAACTGAACCTGGGACCTTCTCAGTGTAACACCAGGCTGTGCAATTATCCATGAAGTCATCAATGGAGCTTGATTGTGACAGAGTAGAAAAACACACATTAATTTTTCCTGATTTACACATTTTGTATTTACCATAGATATGTACAATTGCTAACATAGTTCTCAATAGTTGATGCATCGATACATATTGTAAGATGACATGTTAGATTGGGGATTCAGATGGTGTCCTTTGCCTGCCATCAGTAAATTCAATCTTGGTGAGCAGATACTGGTTTCTTAATGAACTGACCTTGAAGATAACTGAGCAGGGGGACACAGACTTATTATTTGCTTTCCTAGTTTGAAATGTTGAAACTTCATTGTCTCACTTCTGGAGAGATGTGATAAAGCTGCTTCATTTCCTGTACTAGTGTGTCAGGACAGCACGTGCTTCACCTGAAATATTAAAACATCACCTTATAATTCAATTCACACTACCTTTGTAAACGGAAAACAAATCCCCTCACACAACCTGCATTATTGAATCATTAGCATCCCTGTAGAAAATTACATACAAGGAATTTTAATACTTCAGGCTCTTATGATTTTATAGGATTAAATGTCTGGTCTGTCCTATTTATCGGTTGATATTGCACAGAAGAAAGGGACAGCAACAGCTTAAAGTCTGATCAGGTAGGTCCTTAATTAATAAAAAATAAGTTCTCAAGATTTGTTATGGACAATCTGGTATAGAAATATCTATTATATATTTATCTATCTATCGATAAAGATTGATACAGCCAGCATGCTTCTGTCCCTCATATCACATCACCTGCATCACATCTTTGAGCGTCACACTCTTGCATATGCAAATTTCTTGCAGCAGATTGGCTCAAGTTGTGTATTTCGAAAACAGCACAAAGCAGGACTGATTGGAAGGGACGTTACCAAGCTGTAATGAAAACAAACAATCGTGAAAATTTAAAAATAAATATTCGAAAATGGGCCATCATCAGCAGCTACCAATTTAAAAACAAAGTAGTGAGCCAATTAAATCGGTCCAGATATTGTTTTGAAAATCCTTTCAGCTGCATTTCAGTTTCTCCATTAAACAGAAATAGAGAGAAAACAATTCTAAAACTGACAAGAAAATGAAATAGCATTTTCTGTACTTGAAGTGCCTATAACAATACTTTTCACCAAAGGCCTGTGTTATGATTCATTGCTTTCCCCAAATACTTTTATTCGTGCTGCTCAATGCAAGCGTCAGCTTCCATAGGCAAGCATCTTCTCCCTTTGAACCGAAACTTGACCTTGTCCACAAAGTATGTCGCATAGTGGGTCTCTAGCTAAAAAATGAACCCTTTTACAGGGAAAATGAGCTTGTAGGAGTTGTTTGTGCTGTACAGTTATTATTGGAATGGTCCTCTGAGAATTCAGAGACACAACTCATGTTGGTGATGCTGCTCTGCTAAGGAGGAAAGTGTGGGCAATGTTTTTCCAAAACGCTACCTGCCTGCCTTCTATCCTCCCACGTCTGTCGTGCTTACTATTCAAGTAGTTTCAATTGCTTTGATTAAGGAAAGGTGAGCTGCCCACGTTTTTCCAGCACTCGTGGGCAGCTCCCCTATTAGGAGGGCAGGATTACTGGATGGCCCAGCACCTACTCAAAGCAAGCTCACACTTCTTAAAGTGAGGCGTCTTTTGTTTTTGTGTGCTGAGCATGCAGTGAGAGATGGCACATGCAAGGGCACCCAGGATTTCAGGCGCATCGGTGGAGGTGTTGCTGAAGCAGATGGCACAAGGCAGTCACACCCTCACTGTATATAAATGCAAGTCTGTCTTTCTTTCTTTACGCTCGCCCAATGACCACAGCTTGCACTTTCCAACAGAGGGAACTGGACAGTGACCAAGAGCAGAAATGCTGCCTGATTTCTTTTCCCCCTCCTTTGACTGAGGCTGAGGCGAATTTCTGAGCTGCATACCTGCTTTAAAAGAGAGACAAATGATTCGATTTCAGCGATTTGTCTGCTGTTTTCCACTATGAACACAGTGTGGGACAACTGAATCACAGTGTGAGCTCAGAGTACCTCAGCTATAACCTTGCTTGCTGATTGCACCTCATTCTGCTGATGCTGAGCCTCTTTCATTTGACTCTCTGTGTAGTTCCAGTGTGTATTGACTGAGTGTGCTTAGCCTCTCAAACATTATACATCCTATTGTCAATACTCTTCAACATTTATTCCTGTGAAAGGTTATCTGGTTAAGTGTGGAATAATTATGATTAAGTGCATAGATTTTTGAAGTCATAAAATATTTAAGTGGCAGAATGAAGCCTCTGTTAGATTTCCCTGTCGCTCATCACTGATTTGTTTGCCGAGTATCAATTTTCATCACTGTATATATCTCTGTCTTTCTTTCAGGCCCCGCTCCAGCACTTGAGCTCCCAAACCATTTCCACCCCTCCAACTTCTACTGCAAAACATATTTCCTCGGGCCTTTTCCCAATCAGCTGCCATAATTTTGGCGGAAACCCCATTTACCTGTGTATTCGGGACTTCCACCAATTTCCTGCTGAAGTTAAGGCAGCTAATCGGGAAAGAAAATTCCTGGTGGAGATATTTTGCTTTTAAATGCTGATTTATGGAAGTTAATTTCTTTTTGTTCAAATACAATTACTCCATTTTTTTTTACTTTGTTGTTTTATTTTGAGAGACAGGTCAGTAATAAAAGATCCATAATCAATAAGTTAGATTTACTCACATGAATTCCATAGAATTACACAGAACTCACAGCACAGAAACAGGCCATTCTGCCCAACTGGTTAATGCTCCACACGAGCCTCCTCCCACCCCTCTTCATCTAATCATATCAGCATATCCTTCTATTCCTTTCTCTCTCATGTACTTATCTAGCTTCCCTTTAAATGTTTCTATGCTATTCACCTCAACTACTCCTTGTGGTAGTGAGTTCCACATCTAACCACTCCCTGGGTAAAGACGTTTCTCCTGAATTCCTTATTGGATTGATTAGTGACTCTCTTATATTTATGACCTCTAGTTTTGGATTCCCCCACAGGTGGAAACATTTTCTCTATGTCTACCCTTTCAAAGCTCTTCATAATTTTAAAGACCTCTAGTAGGTCACCCCTCAGCCTTCTCTTTTCTACAGAAAAATGCCCCAGCCTGTTCAATCTTCCCTGATAGTTACCTGATCATGCACATGGCTCGAACCCGTGATCTTCTGATTCAGGTGAGAGTGCTACACAATTAAATGTGTAACATTAACCTATCTGGACAGTACACAAGCTGCATTTTTTGCTTACTTTGTTTCATACAAATTTACTCAGTCAGGGCAGTCCAGTAAATTGGCTGCTGAGCTGAGCAGAATTATTACATGCCCTTCATTGTCACTGGGTCAAAATCCAGCACCTCCTTACCTAACAACATTGTGGCAGTACCTTCACCACACAGACTGCGGCAATTTAGGAAGGTGCCCTCCTCGAGGGCAACCAGGGATGGGCAATAAATGCCGGCCTTGCCAGCAACACCCACTCCTGAGAATGAATTTTTAGAAAGTTCATAAGTGACAGTGAGCCAAAAATCGAAGAATGGAATCCGAGAGAAAAGACTCATTTCCATTCAGTGCATGGTTGCAGTTTCTTTTAAGGGTTAAATTCAAAGGTGTAAATAGGACAGTTCTGAATTGTGACCCCCTTTAAAAAACAGGTTATCTTTTGGATTTGTGTGGCAAACATTTTTGAAGGAATTGTGCTTGAAAGGTCTTGGATGTGAGTTACATAAAAAGAAAACCACTGCAGCATTTTGATTTCCAATCTGAACTGACAGACAAGGATTTAAGTTTATATAAAATAATAAATGTGTCTGGATTGAGATAATGGAATTTTTGTAATATAAAGGACTGTCATGCTGGGGAAATACTAAACTAGTCAAACACATTAACTAGCCTTTTCCGTACCCTGGACTATTCAGGTGATTTGTGCAGAATATTGGATAGTTGATGCATTACAAAGATGAGTTACCTTGGATCCCAGAATACAGGTGTAAAACCAACAAGGGGCTACACACTCCTTAACAATTCATCTGCTGCTCGTAGAAGGATGTGCTGTTTCATAAGGACAGGAGCATTGTACCATGTAATCAAACAATGTAGTATTCTGCTGCTAACGTGCAGGTAAGTGTCACTAAAGTCTGGGCAGGTGTCCCTTTATGGCCATGTTGTGCTTACTCTGTAATCTTGAAATCAATTACATGCTGATTGCTCTTACCACGTGCTTGGGTCAATCAGACTGGCTTTCTTTCTCTTTATTTCCTCCTCCAAGTGTGCGTTCTGAGATCACAGGCTCAGGACATTCTGTTTCCTGGGTCAGTGGGTAATTCTGTCTCTAGGGGAGGTTTCTCTCTAGGTTGCAAATGGTTCAATTTATTTGTCTTTTTTAAAGCTGGTTAAAGGGTCAAACGAAATTTGCATATCAAAAAGTGTGATACCAAAGTGTGACAGGCAAAACATGTATATGCAAGATTATTTTAGAGACAGGTTAGTTTGGCTGCGAGGAGGACACCGGTGACAAGTAGTTATGATGGAACACCAGGTTTCCAATATATTACCAGGTTCTTAAGTGGTATAACTATTTGAGATTTGGGCAGAAGAACAAAGCACAGATTAGCCCGAAGGTTCAGGATCTGATTAGCTACTGAAATTTAATTCCAGTTATGATTCCTTTTCTGTGTTTTGATTTGGCCATTGAGAGGAATTATATTGTCATTTTTATCCCCCATCAAAAATTACAGAAGTACAGATACATTTATGGATGTAATTTTACTGAGACTTCAGTGTAATGTTCATGTACTCTCCTTCTTTCCATTGTATGTCATGGTAAGATCAGATGTAAAAGATTATTTTGGTAAAATTTGGGTGATTGAGTATTTATTCTACAATAGGTTCAATAGAACATTCTTCTTTTGCTAAGGGAAGGATATTTAATTAATTTAATCTCTTCAATGCAAGAGGGTGAGTTTTATTGGATTCATTTGTTATTGTCATGGACCAATTGAGGTTACATCTCAAAATGGATTAAGACCAGATTTCATACACAGGCCTGTTCTGATGGGTTCTCAGATGAGTTTGAGGTTAGCGATTGATGCAGTACATTGATTTTCTTCTTCCCTGTGTAAATAATGCTCCTTGATGGGTTACAATTAGAATCAATAAGTTATTGGTGTTGGCCAAATTGTATTCTATTTTTTAGATGATGCACTTGATTCAGTCGACATGCTACACGATTTTCATATTATTGAAAATCAAGACCTGTAGTGCAGGACATCACCCAGGCTGGAAAGAGTAGGAACATAGTAACCAGCAGTAGGCCATTCAGCTCCTCGAGCCTGTTCTGCCATTCATGGCTGATCTGTATCTTAGCTCCATCTACCCACCTTGATTCCGTAACTCTTAATACCCTTGCCCAACAAAAATCTATCAATCTCAGTTTTTAAATTTTCAATTGACCCCCAGCCTCAACAGCTTTTGGGGGGAGCGAGTTCCAGATTTCTACTACCCTTTGTGTGAGGAAATGCTTCCTGACATCACCCCTGAATGGCTTGGCTCTAATTTTAAAGTTATGCCCCCTTGTGCTGGACTCTCCTCACCAGGGGAAATAGTTTCTCGCTATTTAACCTATCAACTCCTTTTAATCATTTTAAACACCTCAATTAGATCACCCCTTAATCTTCTATACTCTGGAGAATGCAAGACTAGTCTATGCCACCTGTCCTCACAATTTAACCCTTTTAGTAGGAGGGAAGGTGGGATCAATCAACATGTGACAGTAAGCTTGGGTTCTAACAGCCTGTAGATTGTTGGACACAAGTTCCAGCATTCCTTTATTTTTCTGTTCCCACATTCACTTTAAAGTTGTAACCCTTAACAATCAAGAAATAATAATGAACGAATATCGTGCGGACTACAAGATTCAGTCTTTCACATGCTCTGCTCTGAGGATGATGCTGTTAAACTGCCTGCTTCCTTTTTTTTTCCTTTATTATTTTAGCCTGTAAAAACCAAAGGCTTAAATATTTATCCCCACGTAACACCATTGTGGGAGCACCATCACCACAAGAACTGCAGCAGTTCAAAGAGAGGGCATCCTACTACTACCACCACCTCAGGGCAACTGGAGATGGGTAATAAATGTGGCCTCATCTGCATCACGCACATCCCGAGACCAAATAAAAAACAATTTGAACAATTTATCCATTTTGCATAAGAAAAGTGCACAAAGGATAAAATATATTGTACTAAAAGTCAAAGAGGATTAAGTGGCTTTAAAAAAAATCCACTATAATTGATATCAAGCATGAACACTAGAGGAATGAATGGATTTTTACATCCATATCATTAACAGTTTGTTTCCTTAAAACGAACCACAAAATATTTATTAAAGTCCAATGGATTTTACTTAACAGATATTCCCGTAAGCAGATGGAACCTGATCCATATCTGTTAATGTTGTGTTCATCTTTATAAATAAAATAATTTTAATTGTAAATGATAGAATCATAAAATTTCACCGCACTGAAGGAGGCCTTTTGGTCCATTATATCTATGTCAGCTCTCTAAAAGAGCTATCCACTTAGTCCAATTTCCCTGCCTTTTCCCAATACCATTTAAAAAAAATTTCAATTATTTATCCACTTTCCTTTTAATAACCACTATGGATATATTTCATAAGTAACTTAAATTGTTGCGAAGCACTTTAGGACATTCCGAGCACGTGAAAGGTGCTACATAAATGAAAGTTCTTTCTTTTTCACATGTCTGCCTACTGTGTACCGCCTTATGATATTTGGTACATAATGCATGCGTCTCTTAGACTTGCAACTTATTTTTGGGTGTCAAAAGTTTTGAGCTGTCAGTTATTTTGAACTCGTTTATCAGCTTTTCCTTGCTTTCTTGTTTGGCACGTATGTTAACCGTGACTAAGTGTTGCATTTTAGCTTTTGTTTTTCAAAGAACGTCGTCGTCATTGGTCAGGTTTGGCCACTCTTGCAGGTTTCCCCATAATGTTGACTTTTCCCAGTTGTCTACCTTGGCACATATGTTGGCCGTGACTAAGAGGTACTGATTAGCTTTCATTGTTTCTCCAAGTGTAAAAAAATGATTTGAGATCAGATTTGGTAAAAGCTATCAATGTGGTGATACAAGTAGCTGCAGCATTAAAGCAAAGAGAGTAGAGCTTGTTCCACAATCGCACGGTCCCAGCCAGGAAGCTGAGTGTGAAGTGAACGTGGATCAGAGACAAGGCTTACAATACTGTAGCCTTGATTTTCTAATCTGTGCTCCCTGCGAATACAACACCCCATTGGGAGTATGGGACTGCAAAATTAGTTGTAGTGTTTTCGGTGGCAGTGCTATAGTTTTTCGGGTTAAAGGAACTTGCAGAGATCGTTTTTGTGATGATATCAGTGTTGACTCTAGATCTGCTATCGATGTGAGTGATAAAGGCTTACCAATACAGACAGTTGGGAAATTAGAAATCATAAGTTCTGGTTTCAGAAATGCTGAATACCCATTGATTTTGAATCAGAACAGGGTAGTTTGTGGCACATGTGTCAAAAGGACTTAGTCTTCTAAATTTCACCGATCATCGAGAGCTTGTTTTCACCACCAGTGGTTGCAGAAATTGGAAGACGAGCACAATTAGCTTTGCTGTAGACAAAACGAGCTTCTGCCATCAATTTTCTTGCAGTCCAAAGTTAAGTCCTTTGGAGTGGGAGGGCGGGCGGATGTCGTGATTGCAGGGTGGGGGGAACGGCCCAGATTATTTTTGTATGGCCTGGAGGAGTACCGCTGCTCCTCCTGGCCCCACAACAATGATTTAAAACGTATCTTTTTGGGGCTTCTTTGACAGCATCACCAGTGAAACTTGGTCGGAAAGTGGACGGTGCAGGCTCTGACCAGTTCTGTCCTAAAATGGCAATCGGGGTCCGACGTACGTCACAGGGTCAGCTTCCACATGGACACTGATGATACCCAGTTCTGACTCTCTACCATATCGCTCGACCCTTCCGCTGCCTCTGCGCTGTCAGATTGATTGTCCAACATCCAGTCTTGGGCGAGCTCCAATTTCCTCCAGTTAAACATTGGGAAGACTGAAGCCAATGCCTTCAGCCCCCGCAACAAACTCCGTACCCTGGCCATTGATTTCATTCCCCCTCCTTGGCCAATGCCTCAGGCTGAACCAGATTGTTCACAACCTCAAAGTCCTAGTCAACGCTGAGCCGAGCTTCCAACCCTATATTCTCCCTGCCACAAAGACCGCCAACTTCTACCTCCGTAACGTTGCCTTCCTCCACCCCACCTCAGCCCATCTGCCGCTGTAAACTTACAGCGGGTAGATTCTGAATTAACTGTTGCCACATAGTAGAATCAATCCAAAGGAGCTCAGTAGGCCTGTTTTATATACTTGCATCAAGTGTCACCCTCATGTCTGAGGTTAAACAGCCATGTACACATGCCTGTGCTCGTGTTGTCTGGTATGTGCTGACTGATTGGCATTCCTGTCCTGTTCCTCATTGTCCAGCCACCGTTTCTCCCAACATATATTTCTTGTCTATGTGCTCTCCTTCCCCTCGGATTATTTGTCCAAAGTTTTGGGGTTTCCTTTTCTTAGTGCCAGTGAAGTCGCTCTCACATTTCTCTCACACCTGTCCATTACTTCTTCTGTGGGCTTTGAGGACATTCCAGTATCTCCACATCTCAACGGCATGCCACCTAATTGTAATGGACAAAAAAAAATATTGGCTGTAAGATTTTGGCCTTTAAGACCATATTATTGCAGCCTGTGATGCATTGTCCTAAATGATAATGGGACTAATCTCTGACTATTAGTAATTTTCTTATTGAATGATTTTATTGAATGGCGGAACAGGCTCGAGGGGCCATATGGCCGCCTCCTGCTCCCTATTTCTCATGTTGTTACACATGGTCAAATTTATTTTTGATGTTTTAACTTCATGCCACATTTTTCAAATGGGATTAAAATAGCAATAAAGGTTTATCGCTTGTGGACTAGAAACATGAACTGAGACAATCATTAGGGACAGATCTAGCTAACTTAAGTAAGAGCGTAATTAACTGCACCAAAGGGTTTTACAGGTATGGTTTGGTGAGCGCTGTGAGCTGTCAGCACCAAGTTATACTGCCTTCTTTGCACTGCTGTCAGTGTAGTTAAACATATGTGCAGAGCTGTGCTTACCAACATTAATGTTTTTAATGTTCAAGGACAGCTGGCTATCCTGCTGTCTCTTTACAAGCATTAGAATTTGAAGGCCCCTGCAGCAGTCTGCCTGCACACTTTATAAAGGTTTAAGCTGTTGGAAGCTGACTTTGTTCTGGTGACTCCAGCTGCCGCAGCCCTTAACACTGGAATTCCCTCCCTAAACCTCACTGCCTCCCTCTCTCTCATCTCTTTAAGACGCTCCTTAAAATCTACCTCTTTGACCAAGCTTTTGGTTTCCTGTCCTAATATCTCCTTATGCGGCTCAGTATCAAATTTTGTCTGTTAACTCTCCTGCGAAGTGCCTTGGGAAATTTTACTACGCAAAGGGCGTTATATAAATGCAAGTTGTTGTTGTTGTTTGTTGTTTGTAGTACTGCAGCTCATGTGTAGCTGAAGTGGTGCGAGAATACCTTGGAAAGGTGGCATCACAATTTGTACACACTTTTAATGATATTTATTAATAGGAATATGTTCCAGTTTACCATAAAATACTTGGTTGTCAATGCGCTTTCCTCATTGCAGACGGTTTCAGCCATCTTACAGTCTTAACACTGAAGCAAATATTGATCAATCCGTGCGCAGATCCCAAAATAACGGTCTTAAAGCAAAAGGTGTATAATTACAGTGCACACTGCACTCTCATGGGGCAAAGCTGAATGCTACGTTAGGATCTAGAATTGGAAAAATCTATCAGAAGCCTAACCTTGAAGTTAAGTCAATTTCATCATTAGCCAAGTTTAGAAATGTAACAACTGTGAGAAAAGGTTGAGCTTCCTCCCTTCTATCCTCACAATAACAATCAGCACCTTGCCTAAAATCAAATTATTTCATGACACCTCCACACGATGCCACATCAATATTTAATTTGCACGTTTTAGGCGGTGTATAAAATTATACAACATATATCGATTTCCTTGGGCACTATCACAGCGAGTCAGAGGTTACGCTGGGAAGTGAGAGAGGGGCACACATTTCCAGCGAAAGAATTTGGAAAAAAAGGCCTAGAAATTTGACTGCACAGCACCCGTTTCTTGGCCTCCTTAGCCCTGAATATGGCGGGCAGGAAGTGCATGCTTATTACGGGCCAGAGGTGCACAGCCCGCCATATTGGTGTAGGCAAAAAAAATCGGCGTCCAGGCCCACACCTGAAACAGGCATTAGGCCCTTTGTACATTCAGATAAGGGGCCCAACATCATGCCGGCTGCATTCAGGAAATGTGGTCTACATGCGGCCGAACAGGCAGTCCTTAAAGGGACCGCAACCAACAAGGTAAGTGTTCCTCCTGATCACACATTAAATTCTTGTTGGCCGTTACTGGCCACAGTTTCCCCGCCCCCCACCCATTGCGACCTCGATACGCCCCCCGCCCCCGATCGTCAACCCTCGAGATTCCAGCCTCTAACCTCTCGATCCCAGCCTCCAACCTCCCCAATCCTGGCCTCCAGCATCTTGATCCCGGCCTCTAACCTCCCAATCCTGGCCTCTAACATTCCAATCCTGGCCTCTACCTTCCCCGATCCAAGCCTCCAACCTCCCAATCCTGGCCTCTGACATTCCAATCCTGGCCTCTACCTTCCCCGATCCAAGCATCCAACCTCCTAATCCCAGCCCTCTGACCTTCAGATCCCAGCCTCTAACCTCCCCGATCACCGCTGACCGCTACCGAATCTTCTCGATCCCTATCACTGCTACCACACTTCTCGGCCACCACTAATCTCCCTGGCTACTGCTACCCTCCCTCCCGATCGCCCCCCACCCTTTCCTGACTGTCCCCCCCTTACCTGGTTCCCTTTAATGACTTACCTGAGGAAAATATATTAAAAGAAAAGGAGTGGTAAGGGGCACTGGGGCCCATTTAAGATATATGCAGGTGATATTATAATCGATGATAAGGAAATGGCAGACTTGTTAAATGAATACTTTATATCCATTTTCACATTGGAGGAAGTGGACAAAATACAAGGTACAAGGGAACCTAAAAATAAGTCAAGGGGAGGAACTTATTGGATTTAATGTGATGTAAGAAAATGGTAATGGAGAAAATAATGGGAATTGAGATAGACAAATCTCCAGGACCTAATGGTTTCCATCCTAGGGTATTAAAAGAAACAGGTGGGGAAAATGCAGATATGTTAATCATAATTTTCCAAAACTCCCTAGATTTGGGAATTGTGCCTTTGGATTGGAAAATTGCAAATGTCACTCCATTATTTAAGAAAGGAGACAGGGAGAAACCAGGAAACTACAGACATGTCAGTTGTGGGAAGTTACTGGAATCTATCATCAGGGACAGAGTGACTGGGCATGTGAACAAGTACGAGCTGATGAAAGAGAGTCAGCATGGATTTGTGAAGAGTAGGTCGTGTCTGACTAATCTAGCTGAATGTTCTGAGGTTGTCACTAACATGGCATGGCACTAACAACCGGCACAGGCACGACAGGCCGAATTGCCACCTCCTGTGCTGTAACGTACTGTGTAACATACTATGATGATGGACAGAGGTGTCTATATGTTGTCTATATGGACTTCCAGAAGGCAGTTGATAAGGTTCTGCACAAGAGATTATTAGCATAAATAAAAGCATACAGAATTGGAGGTAACCTTGTGACATTGATTGGTAATTGGTTGGGAGTTGGAGACAGAGAGTAGGGATAAAGAGACTACTCTGATTGTCAGGCTGTGACAAGTAGTGTTCCCCAGGGAACCAGACTTGGGCCTCAGCTTTTCACCATATATATTAATGACTTAGATGACGGAATCCAAGTCTGCACATACACATACACTAAGTTAGGCACAGTAAGTTGTGTAGATAGGAGCAGGAAGTTACAAAAGGACATAGACAAATTAAGTCAGTGGGCAAAACTGTGGCAGATGGAATTCAATGTGGGCAAGTGTCAGGTCATCCATTTGGGTCTAAGAAAGACAAATCGCAATATTTTCTAAATGGCGTGACACTAATATCTGTGGAGAAGCAAAAGGATTTGGGAGTCCAGGTACACAAATCACTAAAAGCTAGTTCATGGGTGCAAAGTAATAATAAAAGGGCTAATGGAATGTTGGTCTTTATCTAAAAGGGGCTGGAATACAAAGGGGAGGAAGTGATGCTTCAGTTGTACAAAGTCTTGGTCGGACCCCATCTGGAGTATTGTGTTCAGTTTTGGGCACCGTACCTCAGGATGGATATATTGGTCTTGGAGGGGGTACAACACAGATTCACCAGAATAATACCAGGGCTTAAAAGGATTAAATCATGAGGACAGGTTACATAAACTTGGCTTGTATTCCCTTAAGTTTAGAAGGCTGAGAAGCGATCTATTTGAGGTGTTTAAAATTATAAAAGGATTTGACAGGGTAGATACAGAGAAACTATTTCCTCTGGTGGGGAATCCAGAACAAGAGGCCACAATCTTAAAATTAGAATTAGGCCATTTAGGAGTGAAATCAGGAAGCACTTTTCATACACAGGGTTGTGGAAACCTGGAACTCGCTCCCCAAAACGCTGTGGATGCTGAGGGTCAATTGAAATTTTCAAGACTGAGATCGACAGATTTTTATTAGGTAAGGGTATCAAGGGATATAAATCAAAGGCGGGTAAATGGATTTGAGGTACAGATCAGCCATGATCTAAGTGAATGGCAGAACGGGCTCGAGGGGCTGAATGGCCTACTCCTGTTCCTATGATTCAATGTTTTTTTTTGTGTTGGGCATGAAAAATTAGGTTCATTTTTTCAATGAACCAGATTAGGGCAACCTTTGCAATGCAAAATCAAGACCTTGCTGTTTCTCTGCAAATGTTGTCACATATTCACAGCTGGCCATTTTGTATCTCCGCACGTGTGTTCCATGGTGCTTTTTAAAGGGGCCACGCCAACGTGTACTTGAAATGACCCAAATTGTGTAAAATTCAGGAATCTGAATAATCTCACTAAATTGCTCAGTTGGGATTTCACTTCAGTTGGGGTCTCACTCCTACCATTTCACTATGCCAAATGATTTCATTATCCAGTAATGATGAGAGAGGCTTACTAACACAACTTGTCATTTCAGCTGTAGATAGTTTAGGTTTGATGAATCACATTTTAAATACAACTGGTACAGGGCACATGCTTAGTTAATGATGTAGACACATGTTGTTAGAACAGCTCATATAAATGTCCTAATATGCTAGAATATTTGTCAGTATTAGCAATCCAGAAATATATTTAACTAAATGCAGATTTATGCAGTTCAGTGAATGAAATGTATGGTCAATTTAACAAATCATTCTTTAAATCAGTTCATGCCTGCCAGGTCTTTTCAGATTTTAATATTCCAATCTGCAGCCCATTGTCACACTGATTTCTCCATAGATTATTATTTTATCCTTTTAATTTAATATCAGAGCAGGTTGAAAATTGTAATGAGTTCCCAGGGACCCCATTTAGTAGATGATTTAGAAAGGAACAGGGTCAGCTCAGCTGTTACAGGCTTCTTATACTTCCATTACAAGCTGGTTAATATTGAGTCTACAACACAGAAACAGGCCATTCAACCCAACTGGTCTATGCTGGCGTTTATACTCCACACCAGCCTCCTCTCTCCTTACTTCATCTAACCCTATCAGCAAACCCTTCTATTCCTTTCTCCCTCATGTGCTTATCTAGCTTTCCCTTAAATGCATCTATGCTTTTTGCCTCAGCTACTCCTTGTGTACCAGTATGAGATCAGCTGCCGTGGAGTAGCCAAGTGCAGCCAGCAAGACCTGAGTTATATTGCAGGCTGTGAGCCTCACTCTGCATGCATGTGCAGAGCTCTGATACCCTGGCAGCTATATTTCAATGCCAGGAGAGTGTAGGTAGCAGCTTTTACTTTCGCTTTTCATTAAAAAGATTCAGTTTTATAAATTTATAAAGTGCCCAGGATATCCAGTGAATTATCTGAGTCCTTTTTAACCTGAGCTTCACACCAGACTGGAGTTATACTTAACATGGTGCCACGCCCAACCAGTGTGACATAACCTCCCAGAAGGGGTATCACACGGCTTGGTTTGATGGATCTTACTCCTGAGTTATGCTGCCAATTTTTCATTGATGTGCATCTGAAACAGCTTCGTACCAACACAGCCGACAAGTACCTTTTTTTTCCAGATTTATTCCAATTGGGAAAATGTGGAGATTAGGACATGGGGGAGGGTGGAGGAAGAGGTTGGAAAGGAAAGAACCAATTTCTTGCTTTTTCCTAATTTTTTGCTTCACAATAAGAAAACTTGGGACCTAAGAATTGGACAATTTATTTTAGATTGGACTCATGGTGCAGATTCAAGTCCCTAGTGAAAACTTGTGGAAGCTTACTGGCTTTCTATTAATGCAGCTTTGGAGTGCCTCTCTTTTCACTGGTTATACTCAGTGGTGAGAATGTGGAACTCGCTACCACAATGGAGTGGTTGAGGCTATTAACATGGATGCATTTAAGGGGAAACTAGATAAGTACATGAAGGTGAAAGGAATAGAAGGATATGTCGATAGGGTGAGATGAGGTAAGGTGGGAGGAGGTTCATGTGGAGCATAAACACCGGCATAGACCAGTTGGGCCGAATGGCCTGTTTCTGTGCTGTAACATTCTATGTAATTCTATGTTATTGGGGTTGATGTCAGTGTCTTTGTTGTTGGGATGGAACATGTTTTCTAGGGTTGTTTGATCATGCAGGTTACAACAGTTTTTTTTAATGCTGCGTTTTTCCACAGTGTTCAGTTGACAGATAGCTACTGGGAGCTGAGCAAAGCAGCTAGTTATCAGTCCAGCAACTTGCAGTCGTAAACTAGGCAGGCGCCAGTTGAACATTGCCCCCAGAGTGCTTGAGAATATCGGGTTAGGACAGGATCAGGATGCTCTGTGATGGTCCCACGGTCAAACGACCTGCCAACATTCACTGACGAGGCTCACACATGAATGACCAGTTGGGCGAGGCAGTGGGGTGTGGTTAGTGCCCATGGACCTGTGCCCGGCTGGAATCAACTCCTTGAGGAGAGAAAGACAGGAGAAAATTGGCAAAACATAATATGGAGCAGCTATTTTAAGAACCTCCCCCAGCTGCATTGTATGGAGAAATATGTTATGGAGATATGAACTTTCGCAGTTTTTAAGTCCGGGCTGTACTAAGAAGAGAGACTACGCTTTCCAAAAAGTGTATCTGATCCAGCACTAATGCTGTCATAAACAAACCGGTTTGGACATTTTCAGTGTTGTAGCTTACGCTTTTATGCTAGAGTGCTTTACACTGGAATTATTTTGAAGACAACTTAAATATCTTAAAAATGCTTAGCCAGTCACATGCATTTTATTAACAAATAACAACATTTGTTCCCCTTAGTGACAAGGACTCACAGCTCACAAACAGAACAGCAGCTCCTATAAGTTATATTTAATACATCACGTTTCAGCACTGACAAAGAAATTATTGCTGGCTCTGCAAACATCTAGCAGCAGTCAATGCTGCTGATGAGTCCAGTAGAGGATGGCTGGGTGCTGACATTCATCGATCTGTTAGCTGGTATGCTTCCTTGTAAGTGATTTTGCAGCTAACTGTTAATATACTTGTTCATACAAAATTGTCCTTCTTGGGCTCTTATCAGCTTCTATGTGCCTCTGTGCTTAACTCCAGCACCCTTCTCAATTCCCATTAGTCTAAGTCCAGTAGTGCAGAACCCTTGCATGTTGCTTAATCCCGACCTAGATTTCCTTCCGCACATTTTTTCTGTCACCAAGACTGTCTTCTTCTATTTTCGCAATGTCACCCGTCTCTGCCCCTACCTCGTCCTCACTACAGCCAAGACTCTAATTCATGTCTTAATCACCTTGAGGTTCCATATCTCCAAAGTTCTCCTAGCCAGTCTCCTGCTTCCACCCTCCCCAAACTGTAACTTACTCAGGATGCTGCCGCCTGTTTCCTTACCCATTTCCATACTACCTGTGTGCTATGAATTGATTTCAAGATCCTTGTCTTCATCTTCAAATGTCCCCACAACCTCTTCCACCTCAATGACCTCCTGCAGCCTTTGTCCCCACTTGCACTCTGTACTGCTTTGACATTGTTCTACTCCTAAGTCTCTGCCCCCTTCATTCCACCACTGGTGGCCACTCTTTCAACCCTCTGCCCTCCACCACCTTTCCTTCTCCCTTTCTGCTTTTAAGAGGTTACTTAAAAATTTACTATTCAACTGCTCCTTGGGCCATTTCCCTAACTCCAATCTACCTGTTCTTTTCCTCCTGCTCAATGTCTACTGTCTTCTCCTGTTTGTAAAGCATTCTGAGACACCTTTCCCAGTTGGTTGCTGAGTGGAACATATGAACCGATAAATCAGCCAACTGAACTTTCTAGTTTGATTGTTCACTGTTGGCACATTGGCACATTTGGTATGCTCTAGTACAGAGTAGTAGGACATCAGTCTGTGGCTGTGATTTTCTGATCCAATAAATTCTCAACATGGCTGCAGGAGTAGATACCAAAAGAAGGAAAGGTACTTTCACACAGAGTGGGAGTAAAGGCATGAATTGGAGGATGAGGTCAGCAGTGCTACACTAATTCATCCTCTACCATCCAGTTACAGAGTAACAGGCAGAGTGGCCAGATATCGCGCCTGCTTTATTGGAAATGTTGTGGGTGTGGGGACCTAAAGAGGTGATAACTAGAAAAAGGAGAGGAATAAATCAAAAGGACTCAAAATGTTGACATTTTGGCTGCTGTAACTTCTGTAATCTTGTGATTATGTAAAGTCATTAGATCGTCTGGATCGTGTAATGGATGTATGAAAAACTCAAGTTAGCTCTTATTCCATAAACCTATATAATTGTTTACCTGAATGAAGGTGCCAAGTGTTGGCCAGAGTATAAAACCAATTTATGATTTCAAGCTAATACACAAAGATACTGCATTTTTCTATTCTTTATCTTTTGTTTCACAAAGATCAGGAAGAGACAAAAACATGGCAAGTCGCTGTAAGAAGCCAAATTCGGCCCACTCCTTTTCCTATTCATGATAATCACAGTTAGATTATTTATTACTAAGTGTGGTGACAATGTCCTTATATATAATGGAAGCAAGTTCAGAAATCCCATCAGAGTTACAGCAAAACACTGAATGAATTAGAGCAGACATTGAATAGCAGCAAAATCATTTTGATGTTTTTTTAAACAGGAAGGCAATGAGACATTGATAAAACAGTAATAGGTGACACTATCATTGAGGACATTCAATGCATAGAATTATTCTGAGTAATGACGGCAGTATATTGTGAAAGGAGCAACATACTTTGCATGTAATAAGGTAAATAGATGATTTGCATTCTGTTTTTAAGTATGGAGGATGTCCTGACAAGATTTATTAGCTGTTTATATGGCTGCAATTGGTCTTGCAAGGAATAGAGCTGCCATGTTTGGCATACTATCCTATACACTGAGCAATCAGTAAGTATTGATTCAATTCAGAGCAAGGTTTTACAATCATCTCCTCAGACTGTTCTTATTAAGAGTCACTACAACAATACTTCTTTCAGAAATCTTTTGGCAGCCAGATCAAGCTTTAGATAATTTTACTGTATCCAAGTCTGTGTAGAGATCCATGTCTGTGTAGATGCATTATATAATGTTAGTGGAATAGAAATGGTTGTTGCAAGGCCTAAGAAGGACTGAAGTTCCTCTTGTCCTAGGTGCTTGAACAGTATTAAAGAAATAACTTGCATTTATATAGCACCTTTCACAACATCCCAAAATACTTTACAGCCAATGAAGTACTTTTTGAAGGGTACACTGCTAAAGTAGGATATGCAGCAGGTCCCACAAACAGATAAAGCATTGATTGAGGGACAAATATAGGCCAGGACACCAGGGAGTAGTGCCATGGGATCTTTTGCATCCACCTGCGAGGGCAGATGGGGCCTCAGTTTAACATCTTATCTGACAGACAGCACCTTTGACAGTGCAGCACTCCCTCAGTACTGTACTGGAGTGTCAGCCTAGATTTTGTATTCAAGTCTTGGGAGCAGGACTCAGACCCACACCCTTCCACCTCAGAGGCAAGCATGCTACCCACTGAGCCACAGCTGACACCATGGGCTCGATTTTAGGAGGGAGGCGGGTTGGCAGCGGGGGGGTCAACTGGGCACGTGGGTTACACGCCCAGTGAATTCGGGGTGCTCCGCACATGATCGCAGCCTAATTGAAGGCACTTACCTTGGCTTTCGGGTTTCGTGCTGGAAAGCTGCGCAGCGGGTGGACTGCGCAGCCGCATCATAGGCTGTCAGCTGGAGGAGCCCTGTTTAAAGGGGCAGTCCTCCACTGACTGATGCTGCAGAAAGGAGCCAAAATTACAGCATGGAGCAGCCCAAGGGGAAGGCTGCTCCCATGATGCCTCACTCCAGGTCCTACTGGATGGGGTGAGGAGGAGGGGGGAGGACAGAGATCTTCTCCCCGGCGGACGGGAGGAAGTGGCCTGCCTCTGCCACCAAGAAGGCCTGGCTCGAGGTGGCAGAGGAGGTCACCAGCACCACCAACATATCACGCACCTGCATACAGTGCAAGAGGCGCTTCAATGACCTAAGTAGGTCAGCCGAAGTGAGTTTTTTAAAAATTAGTTCACGGGATGTGGGCGTCGCTGGCGAGGCCAGCATTTATTGCCCATCCCTAATTGCCCTCGAGAAGGTGGTGGTGAGCCACCTTCTTGAACCGCTGCAGTCCGTGTGGTGACGGTTCTCCCACAGTGCTGTTAGGAAGGGAGTTCCAGGATTTTGACCCAGCGACAATGAAGGAACGGCGATATATTTCCAAGTCGGGATGGTGTGTGACTTGGAGGGGAACGTGCAGGTGGTGTTGTTCCCATGCGCCTGCTGCTCTTGTCCTTCTAGGTGGTAGAGGTCGCGGGTTTGGGAGGTGCTGTCGAAGAAGCCTTGGCGAGTTGCTGCAGTGCATCCTGTGGATGGTGCACACTGCAGCCACAGTGCGCCGGTGGTGAAGGGAGTGAATGTTTAGGGTGGTGGATGGGGTGCCAATCAAGCGGGCTGCTTTATCTTGGATGGTGTCGAGCTTCTTGAGTGTTGTTGGAGCTGCACTCATCCAGGCAAGTGGAGAGTATTCCATCACACTCCTGACTTGTGCCTTGTAGATGGTGGAAAGGCTTTGGGGAGTCAGGAGGTGAGTCACTCGCCGCAGAATACCCAGCCTCTGACCTGCTCTCGTAGCCACAGTATTTATATGGCTGGTCCAGTTAAGTTTCTGGTCAATGGTGACCACCAGGATGTTGATGGTGGGGGATTCGGCGATGGTAATGCCGTTGAATGTCAAGGGGAGGTGGTTAGACTCTCTCTTGTTGGAGATGGTCATTGCCTGGCACTTATCTGGCGCGAATGTTACTTGCCACTTATGAGCCCAAGCCTGGATGTTGTCCAGGTCTTGCTGCATGCGGGCTCGGACTGCTTCATTATCTGAGGGGTTGCGAATGGAACTGAACACTGTGCAGTCATCAGCGAACATCCCCATTTCTGACCTTATGATGGAGGGAAGGTCATTGATGAAGCAGCTGAAGATGGTTGGGCCTAGGACACTGCCCTGAGGAACTCCTGCAGCAATGCCCTGGGGCTGAGATGATTGGCCTCCAACAACCACTACCATCTTCCTTTGTGCTAGGTATGACTCCAGCCACTGGAGAGTTTTCCCCCTGATTCCCATTGACTTCAATTTTACTAGGGCTCCTTGGTGCCACACTCGGTCAAATGCTGCCTTGATGTCAAGGGCAGTCACTCTCACCTCACCTCTGGAATTCAGCTCTTTTGTCCATGTTTGGACCAAGGCTGTAATGAGGTCTGGAGCCGAGTGGTCCTGGCGGAACCCAAACTGAGCATCGGTGAGCAGGTTATTGGTGAGTAAGTGCCGCTTGATAGCACTGTCGACGACACCTTCCATCACTTTGCTGATGATTGAGAGTAGACTGATGGGGCGGTAATTGGCCAGATTGGATTTGTCCTGCTTTTTGTGGACAGGACATACCTGGGCAATTTTTCACATTGTCGGGTAGATGCCAGTGTTGTAGCTGTACTGGAACAGCTTGGCTAGAGGCGCAGCTAGTTCTGGAGCACAAGTCTTCAGCACTACAGCTGGGATGTTGTCGGGGCCCATAGCCTTTGCTGTATCCAGTACACTTACTCATTCCCCTACACTCTATCTGCTACATCACCGCCCCCACCCCACATCTCCTTCTGCACAGCCAACACTACTCTATCACATTACTCCTCACACTCATTCAAAGCCCATCCTCATTTTACCTGCACTGACTCACCTTGCCAGTACTCATCCCACCACTACCACTCAACCCAAATCTCATACAATCTCATGGCTCCGTCTCATACTCACCCTCTCATGCATCTCTTTCATGATCAGCCTCACCCAAACTGCCACTACCTGTGCTGCAGCCACAGGGCATGCATCACATTTATGTAGTATGAAGCATAAGGCAAACGTGTCGTGAGCATGAAGGGGATGCACAAGGGTGTTTGAGGGTTTGTCATGGTTTTTACTTATTTTTGATTTCTGATCAACTCACATTACATATTATATTGTCACCACTACTGCCACGTCTTTACAAACCTTGTCTGGTTTGTGCAATAATGCCCTTTCCTGAGGATCACCATGAAGACTCACCCTGATGCCACTCATTGTGTCACTGCAGAGTGGGTGTAGTTGTATTTGCAGGGCTCTTTTGTGCAGATGACTGAGAGACGTCGACGATGTCCCCGGTGGCACCCTGGAAGACTGCGGAGGAGAAGTTGTTGAGGGCAGTGGTGGCTTTGACAGCGACAGGTAAGAAGATGGTGCTCAGGCCAGCCGGGAGCAGCTCGGCATGAAGGAGGCTGCAGATGTCCACGACTACATGACGAGTGACTCTGAGCCTCAGTGTGCACTGCTGCTTAGAGAGGTCCAGGAAGCTGAGCCTCGGTCTTACCTGCACTTACTCACCTCGCCAGTACTTATCCCACCACTACCACTGTGGCAAGGGTAGTGCCTTCTGCGACGCATCTCTCTCTGCGGTTGCCCTCCTCCTGCTGTGCAGGTGGATGTGTCACAGCACTGTGTTGTGGAGCTCCACGTGTCAGAGGTGGACGGCGTGGCCAGCGAGTATAGTTATGCTGTTCGTCCTCCGAGGAGGTCATGACTGCAGCTATGGCGGCCCCCATCCGGAAGATGTACGTTTGAGGGGGTCCGCAAGGTAGGTAAATGTGTCTGCACACTGGGGTTGAGGTTGCAAGTTTGTGAATTTTATTGTTAGGAGGAGGGTGGTGGAGGCCAAACTTTGTCCAAAGTGACAGAGTGGCCTCCTGCAATGAGTGAGGGTCTCCCCCCTCCCACCTGTCAAATGGACCTTTGCAGCTGCCACGGGCTGGTGGCTGCAACACGTCCATTTCAACTGGGAGTGTTTCCCCCAGTACGGGAAACATGCTCAGTTGAGTTGAAAATCCCACCCCTCCTAAAATATCCTACAGATTAGGTCTGCAAACGACCTGAACTATCTAATTAATTGGTTTAAGTGGGATCCCGCTGGCTTTAATTGCCGGTGGGAGTCCCGCATGTGGGGGCTGCGCACGCATCTAAGCGCGTCACTGGGGAACCCGGAAGTGGGCGGGTTGGAGCCGGGCTCCGGACCCATCCCAGGAATCCCCGATTTTCGGAGCCCCCCCGCCATGAACCCGCCTAATCGGATGTATGAAAATCGAGCCCTATAAGTACGTTGATATAAATGCAGAAGGTGCTGCAGATAACCAGCACCCGAAGTGTTAGCGAGTTATATAGAAACATAGAAACATAGAAAATAGGAGCAAGAGTAGGCCATTTGGCCCATCGGGCCTGCTCTGCCATTCAAAATGATCATGGCTGATCGTCTAACTCAGTACCCGGTTCCCGCTTTCTCCCCATATCCCTTGATCCCTTTAGCATTAAGAAATATATCTATCTCCTTCTTGAATACATCTAATAACTAGGCCTTCACTGCCTTCTGTGGTAGAGAATTCCACAGGTTCACCACCCTATGAGTGAAGAAATTTCTCCTCATCTCGGTTCTAAATGGCATACCCCGTATTCTGAGACTGTGACCCCTGGTTCTGGACTCCCCAGCCATCGGGAACATCCTCCCTGCATCTAATCTGTCTAGTCCTGTTAGAATTTTATATGTCTCATTCTTCGAAACTCTAGTGAATATAGGCCTAGTCGACCCAATCTCTCCTCATATATCAGTCCTGCCATCCCAGGAATCAGTCTGGTAAACCTTCGTTGCACTCCCTCCATGGCAAGGACATCCTTCCTCAGATATGGAGACCAAAACTGCACACAATGACCCCCTTTGGATACTGTGCATTTCTAGAACTTTCTGTTCTGTTTCAGATTTCTAGCATTTGAAGATTTCTTTTAAAAGCTGGTTGATGTATGATGTATGCCTTGTTTTGTTCTGTTTCTACTTTTTCCTCAAACCATGTGTGTGGTATATTTGAGTTATTTGCTACTTTGTTTTTATTGTGATTTTTTTTTGTTGCTGATTTTTTTACCCTCTTGAAAGCACTACTTCTTGCCTTGGTAATGGTTCCACTGTCAACCAAATGATTATTCTTGCTAAGTGAGACCAGACAAGGAGTATCAGCAGGCTGTTCACAGCGAAGCCTAATCCTGTCCTCAGCTAAGCCTAATCCTGTCCTCATCGGCCCTTGCATGCAGTATTTTGGGAAAGATTGAATGTACTTTGGGGGTACATTAGTGTAATGATTATGTCACTGGACGTGTAATCCAGACAACATGAGTTCAAATCGCAGTTTGAGAAGTTGAATTCAATTTTTTTTAAATCTGGAAATAAAAAGCTGGTTTCAGTGAAAGTGAGCATGAAGCTGTCGGATTGTCATAAAAACCTAACTGGTTCTTTTTTTAAAATTTGTTCATGGGATGTGGGCGTTAGTGGCAGGGCCAGCATTTAATGCCCATCCCTAATTGCCCTTGAGAAGGTGGTGGTGAGCCACCTTTGTGAACAACTGAGTGGCTTGCTAGGCCATTTCAGAGGGCAATTAAGAATCAACCACCTTGCTGCAGGTCTGGAGTCACATATAGGCCAGACTGGGTAAGGACAGCAGGTTTCCTTTCCTAAGGGTCATTAGTGAACCAGATGGATTTTTACAATAATCCAGTAATTTTATGGCCACCCATTACTGATACTAGTTTTTTTTAAATTCTAGATTTTTATTTAATTAATTGAATTTAAATTCCCCAGCTGCTATGGTGGGATTTGAACTCATGACTCCAGAATATTAGTCTAGGCCTCTGGATTATTAGTCCAGTAACATAACCACTATGCTACCGTATCCGTTGGTTCATTAAAGTCCTTAGGAAAGGAAAGCTGGTGTCCTTCCTCGGCCTGGCCTATATGTGATTCCAGTCTCACACCAACAATGTTGACTCTTAACTGTCCTCTGAAGTGGCCTAGCAAGCCCCTCAGTTGGACAACTAGGGATGGGCAATAAATGCCAGCCTTGCCAACAGCGGACACATCCTGAGAATCATTTTTTAAAAAAAGGATCACTTTGCAGACTTGTGACCTTGTGAAGGATGAAGAAACAGGCCATTCAGCCCGATAGGTCCACGCTGGTGTTTATGCTCCACACGAGCCTCCTCCCTCCCTACTACATCTAACCCTATCAGCATATCCTTCTATTCCTTTCTCCCTTGTGTGTTCATCTAGCTCCTCCTTAAATGCACCTAAGCTAGTCATCTCAACAATTCCTTGTGGTAGTGAGTACCACATTCTAACCACTCTCTGGGTAAAGAAATTTTTCCTGAATTCCCTATTGGATTTATTAATGACTATCTTATATTTATGGCCCCTAGTTCTGGTCTCTGCTGCAAGTGGAAACATCATCTCTACATCTACCCTATTAATTCCTTTCATAATCTTAAAGACCTCTATCAGGTCACCTCTCAGTCTTCTCTTTTATAAAGAGCCCCAGCCTGTTCAATCTTTCCTGATAGGTATAACCTCTCAGTTCTGGTATCATCCAAGTAAATCTTTCTTGCACCTTCTCCAGTGCCTCTATATCCTTTTCATAATATGGAGACTAGAAATGTTCACAGTACTCCAAGTGTGGGCTAACCAAGGTTCTATACAAGTTTAACATAACTCCTCTGCTTTTCAATTCTGTCCCTCTAGAAATGAACCCCAGTGATTTGTTTGCCCTTTTTATGGTCTTATTATTCTGCGCCGCTACTTTTAGTGATTTGTGTATCTGTACCCCCAAGTCCCTCTGCTCCTTTGCCCCATTTAGATTCTTATTTTCCAAGGAGCATGTGGCCTCCTTATTCCTCCTACCAAAATGTACCATCTCACACTTATCTATATTGAAATTAATTTGCCAATTACACACACATTCTGCAAGTTTATTAATGTCTTCCTGTATTTTGTTGCAGTCTTCCGCAGTATTAACTATACCCTCCAATTTGGTGTCATCCACAAATTTTGAAATTGTACTTCCGATTCCCGAGTCCAAATCATTTATGTAAATGGTGAACGACAGTGGTCCCAGCACTGATCCTTGTGGAACACCACTTCTCACCTGTTGCCAGTCTGAGTAACTACCTTTAACCCCTACACTCTGTTTTCTGTTTTGTAACCAGCTTGCAATCCACACTACTACTTGTCCCCTGACTCCATATGCTCTGACCTTAGTCATGAGTCTACTATGACTAGTAGGTACCTTAGCAAAGGCCTTTTGAAAATCCAAATATATTACATCTACTGCATTACCCTTGTCTACCCTTTCTGTTACTTCTTTAAAGAATTCAATGAGGTTGGTCAAGCATGACCTTCCCTTTTGAAATCCGTGCTGACTATTCTTTATTATATTTTCGGTTTCTAGATGTTTTTCTATTACATCTTTGAGTAAGGATTCAACTATCTTTTCTACCATCGACGTTATGTTAATTGGTCTGTAGTTTTCTGATCTTGTTCTATCTCCCTTTTTAAATATAGGAATTATCTCATATAACCACTTGAGAAAATGTTCCGCCTTAAACCCCAAACATAATCAAACAAAATATGCCTGTTCATCATTCGCATGCTTAATAAAAATGTGGTTGGGTTGTGCTTCAGCAGATACTGGGAATGACCCTTGCAATCTCTTTATTCATGAAGCAAAGAAGATTAAATATGCGATTTCAATTATTCTGCATTGTGCACCTGGGAATTACTAATCATATTAGAAAATCAGCAAAGCTTCCTGTCACCTGGGGCGTCAAGATTTTATATTTTCTGTGTATCTCAGTTGACTTAATGAAAAGCTTCCTGCCATTTGAATTATGTTCTAATCCACATCAATGCTGACCGTTTCATTTATTTTTCTCTCCAATCTTTATCCCTCTCCTCAGTACATTGACTCCTTGCTGCAAGGGTGCTGGGCTCCACCCCATACCTTATCCAAGCTGCCAGTATTCATCCATGACCCTTGACAGTGTTAGCATACTATTTGACCATGGGGGGCAACACAGCAGAGCCTGATCTTGCCTTCAACTGTTGTCTATACTTTCAGTACGGTATCAGTACCAGACACCCTAGATGATTTCCCCCTCTTAATTGTACCACCCAAACTGTAACGCTGGCTGAGATCAGCTAACCCAGCTCAGACCAACGGTTGAATCTGGAATGTTTCTGGTTTGCATGGCTCGGCTATGGAATACAAAAAATGTGTTGATCCATCAGGGGTGCTGCTGGCTTTTAAAAAAAACAACAGGGGTAAAATTCAACTCCGGGGCGGGGGAATGGAAAACGGGCAGTAGTGGATTGGCCACCAGTTATAAACCCTGCCTGATTTTCCTCTCAATTGAAGTCGACCGGGCAGTTTGTACAACGGGCGTCCGATCTGCTCCTGCCTGTTTTGCGCCCCTGCTGAATTTAATTTTACCCCCCTTGTTTTGTCTCCATTTTTTCCAAGACAAAGTCCAGTCTGTGAAAAGCAAAATGAATCCCAACATCAGTTTCTTCCTGTATAGCCCTACTCCATTTTAACAAAAGTCACTTGAGTTGCTGAAAGAACTAATATGCCAGGAGCTTGGTGCTCATTGTATTTGACAGCACTCCTTCTTTGAATTTGTGCTATGCTAAGACTTATAAACAGATAAATTTAATACTTCAGTTGGTTCCAAAAAAAATCATTTTTGTCCGTGACCTTTGAGAGATTTCCTTTATGATTCCTTGACAATGGACTCGGTGCAATTCATTGATAAGAATGCAGTGCCAAGATTTATAGCTGTGGGTAATGTTATTTAGGTCAAACCAACACCAGTCAGCTGAAAACACTCTGCGTGTCTGTGGATAGAGGCAACAAGTCAATATGAGAGACATCGCCCTTCATCAGAACCAGAAATGATTACTGATCACCTGTAGTATTTTCTGATTCTGATGAAGGGCAATGCCTGAAACGTCGACTTGTTCCTTCTCTCCACAGATGCTGTGCCTGACTTGCTGAGAGTTTCCAGCATTTTCTGTTTTTGTTTCAGATTTCCAGCACCTGCAGTATGTTGGTTATTGCAACATCGGTCAGCCATCAGTTTGTAGAGGGATCGCTGAAGTGCTGTGTAATTCAGTGTCATTTCTCTTTTTGATAAATGTTATGCAGCAAATTTATACAAAAAAAGATGTACTGTCATATATTGGGGTGTTTTATACTAAAGTCTGCAAGATAGATAATAGAATAGCCACTGACTAAAGTTTATTTCATGGTGCGTATGTATTTGAATGTTATTCCCTCACTAACTTGATTAAACACATATATCTATTTAGATCTTACAGCCCTAAAATCTGCATGTAGACATATACTAATGCTTAGAAAATTCCGGCAAGTAACTGAAGATAGATGAAATACTTTGTTTTTATTATACCATCTGTCGTATGTTATTAAACTGTACTGTAATTGAAATTCGACAATAAATAGCCTACCGTTAATTTGAAATGTTTGTCAACAAAATACTTCACATATAAAAAGATTTGCATTTATAATGTCCAAAAGTGCTTTACAACCAATGAAGAACACTTTCCTATAGCTCCATCCCATATGTTCCAGTTAGATCCTACTTTCGCATTGCAGTCTCCCATTATCAGCAACATGTCTTGTCTTGGAGCTGCTTCTGTTACCATTTTGAGGTCTTGATAGAAGTCATCTATCTCTTCATCAGACGCTACTGCTGTCAGTACACATACCTGCACGATTGTGACTGCTCCGACTTTAGTCACGAGGGGATATGGGATTGAAAGATCAGTGCTTGATGCAGCTGGTTTTAACACTAATGCAACTCCCTTCTGATGCATACCATCTTCCCTTCCAGACATTAAAAGCCTGTGACCAGCATAGTGAAACTCACCTTTACCATTCCATCTTGTCTAACATAAACCCACTATTACCTATTGGTATCTCTTTAGTTCATTAATCAATATTACCAGGGCTCCAGTTTGATGGAGAGTCTGAACATTCCGTGTTCCTATAGATATCTTACGTTTTAGAACCATAGAACCATAAAAAAGATACCGCACAGAAAGGGGCCATTCGGCCCATCATGTCTGCGCCGGCTCGAAGAACAACCAGGTGCCCATTCTAATCCCACCTTCCAGCACCCGGTCCGTAGCCCTGCAGCTTACCGATTTAAAAACATTTCGCTCCTGCCCTGGTTCCTGAACGGTGAATGTGGCCCTTGTTTATCCAGCGGGAATTGTCTTTCTCATCCTTCACAATTCATTCAGTTTCAGAGGTCTAGAATTCACCGAGTGTTCGACCATTACTCTTTGGCTACTCCCACTAGGATGCCAAGTTCTGGGATGTGATGCTTGGTGCCATTAGGTGAGAGCTGGGTGAGTCAGGACCAACTGCTAGTGAAATTACCCTTCTGGGGTACAGTTGTCTACCATACAGAGGTGCTACTTTTAAGGGTCACCCCATACGCCCCGTGTGACACTACAGATTAATTGGATCCCAACCTTGTCCATGCTAGCCATGGGATAATCAGATCCACACAAGAACACATAAAGCAACCTTCTTTTTTATATTTTTATTTTTAGCTTTCTAATTTTAATTTTTTTTAGTATTCTTTATTTAAAAATAAAATTTCTTCCATCTGGCCTGTGCTCTTTCCAAAACAAAATGCAATAGATTGTTTATTTTATCACTTTACCAGCCCCACCCTCAGTTTCCCGCCTAACTGCACCACTCCTAGCCCGTGTTCCCCTTTATATCTTGCCTGCCCTGCCCCTGGACCAACCATTAGCAACAGCTTGGAAGATCTTTCAAAGAGTCGGCACAGGCACAATGGACCGAATGGCCTCCTTCTGTGTTGCATGATTTTATGATCCGCTAGTTTTCATTTGTAATTTACATTGACCTTACAGAATATAATGGACATCAGTTCATTGAAAATAAATGGTCCTTCTGAGTAAATGTTTTGTACTTGTATTTTCCCAGTCAGGAGAGAATGTTATGTTATTCCATATAGTGCAATAGATTTTCCTTTTAACTAAACACACTTTAGTGAACAAAATCCATTTAAAGTATTGAAATAATTTCCAGTAAGTGTCAAATTTACCCTGGTTTGTCCAGGAGCTCGATATGACTTTCTTTATATATGCAGAGAACACATTCTGATCAATGGAATTTGAGTGTGTGATATATAGAATAATAATAAACAGAAGGCTGCAATCCATTTGAAAAATTCAAACACCAGGTTTTTATATAGCTGCTGGTTATTTGGCTGGCGGTGACTACTTGAAATTGAGCAGTCTAGTTTGTGGAGTTTATCTGTAAATTCTAAGCAGCTCTTTGGAGATGTCTGCTCGCCTGTTTAAAGAATGGAGAAAACTTACTTATACTCACTTTAGAAGGATATGCTGATAGGGTTAGATGAAGTAGGGTGGGAGGAGGCTCGTGTGGAGCATAAACACTGGCATAGACCTGTTGGGCTGAATGGCCTGTTTCTGTGCTGTATATTCTATGTAATTCTATGTAACTCATAATTACTGGCAGACGGTGCACCACACATGGGTTGCTACCTTTTGACAAGACCAAAACTGGACAGGGGCAGGGCAGGGGGTAGGATCTTGGCTCGAGGTCTAATGTTTTCTTGGTTTACAATGAAATTTCTTTGCAAATATTAGTAACTTTAGTAATGAGACACTGAAGTGAGAGGACATAAAATTCTTTTACTTAATAATAGATCCAACTTTTGGCATCTGGTTTACATGTTAGAAATTTCCAGACAGCTCACTCAAAAATCCAATTGTTAGAACTAGAAGCGGATAGCTGGCATTGTTAATTAACTCTGAGTTGTGGTTATTACTTTGTTATCAATGAGTAATGGGTTGAGGATATTACGGATTCTTCAACCTGTTCAAGCAGGCAGCAAGCATTCTTTGTAATCAATATGTTGGAGCCCAGACAGACTTCTGTAAGAGTCACCTGGTTAGATCACTAGGGACATTAGAGCTTCTTCTAATAAAGTTCCTGCACTTAGGTCTGAGATTGGATTACAGCTTCCACATCCTTCCCTGGATTTGTTATTTTTTATAATATATATTTGTGCAGTTTTTAAAAAAAAAAGTAGGATTGATTTTACCATTATATACAGTGTGCACTGAGCATGGTTGTAAGGTGAAGCACCTTAATGTGGCGGAGAAGGAATCACAGTCAGTGATGAGGCTGAACCTAGGAGATGACAGAATCATTTGATAAAGTGCCGCATAACAGGCTTGTCATCAAGATTGAAGCCCATGGAATAAAGGTGGCAGTAGCAGCATGGATACAAAATTGTCTAAGTAACAGGAAGCAGAAAGTAGAGGTGAACGGTTGTTTTTCGGACTGGAGGGAGGTGTACAATGGTGTTCTCCAGGGGTCGGTACTAGGACCATTGCTTTTCTTGGTATATATTAATGACTTGGACTTGTGTGTACAGGACACAATTTCCAAATTTGCCGATGACACAAAACTTGGAAATGTAATGAACAGTGAAGAGGATAGCGATAGACTTCAAGAGGATTATAGATCAAGAGGCTGGTGAAATGGGTGGACACATGGCAGATGAAATTTAATGCAGAAAAATGCGAAGTGATAAATTTCGGTAGGAAGAACAAGGAGAGGCAATATTGAGGACACAATTCTAAAACATAAAGATCTGGGGATATATGTGCACAAATCGTTGAAGGTGGCAAGGCAGGTTGAGAAAGCAGTTTAAAAAGCATATGGGATCCTGGGCTTTATAAATAGAGGCATAGAGTACAAAAGCAAGGAAGTCATGATGAACCTTTATAAAACACTGGTTTGACCACAACTGGAGTATTGTATCCAGTTCTGGGCTCCGCACTTTAGGAAAGATGTGAAGGCCTTAGAGAGGGTGCAGGATTTACTAGAATGATTGCAGGGATGAGGGACTTTAGTTAACGTGGATTGACTGGAGAAGCCGGGGGTTGTTCTCCTTGGAACAGTGAAGATTGAGAGGAGAGTTGATAGAGGTATTCAAAATCATGAAGGGTTTAGACAGGATAGAGAGAAACTGCTCCCATTGGTGGATCAAGAACCAGAGGACATAGATTTAAGGTGATTGGCAAAAGAACCAAAGGTGACATGAGGAAAATCTTTTTTACGCAGCGAGTGGTTATGATCTGGAATGCACTGCTGGGGGTGGGGTGGAGGCAGATCCAATCGTGGCTTTCAAAAGGGAACTGGATAAGTACTTAAAAGGAAAAATGTTGCAGGGCCAAGGGGATAGGGCGGGGGAGTGGGACCAGCTGGATTGCTCTTGCATAGAGTCGGCACGGACTCGATGGGCCGAATGGCCTCCTTCCGTGCTGTAACCTATCTATGATAAGCATTGTCATATGATCAGGTATTCTTCCTGCAGATTACCAGTGACTGTCCCGGTTATACACAGAGGAAAGTTCCAATGACAACTTTACCATTGCAGCAGACTTTCAAAGTAGAACACTGTTAAGTCCGAAGCCATGACTTTATTTAGCAATGCTTATTCCATTAGCAGAGAAAGTACTCCATACAGAATGATATCACACCTGATAACAAATAGTTGCTCATTCTGGCTGTAGTGCAGATTCAATTCATAGTCTATTTTCTTTGGGTCTTTCATTCTATTTCCCTTCTGTGAACTGCGATTACATTCCTGCTGCCAGCTTGAAATGTCTTATAAACTTAGGCTGATTCTTCAATTTTCTCCCCTCCTCTCCTGAATGCCCTGATTCTTCCTGGGATACAGTTCTGTGGGAGCCAGTAGCCGTCCAGTCCTCACAAAGTGGTCATTGTTCAATTGTAAGCTCAGACTGTGAGTGTCGGCAGATCACTCGACTGTAGAGGGCATCGCAATCAAAGCCGATTCTGTCCTCCCTGCGCCCCCATGACCATGTGCAGTTTCCAGCAGGGTGTCGCTGGGTAGTGGTCAGGAGCAGAAACTCTTGGCTGATTTATTTTTTTTCCTTCATCGCTCAGGGGTACTGAGGCCAACTGTAGCACCCCAAATGTTGCCCCAGGTGAGGTCACATAACTCAATACAGACTGGGATTTGAACCTGGGACTTTATATACTACAAGACTTGAGACTTACTTAACACATTTTATACAATAGTCCCATTGGTTTCGCAGTGTTTAACAATGTACATTTTATTTAAAATGGGAAGTACAATTTTTGCTTTAACAAACTCAAAGTACTTCCGTTTTCAAAAATAAATATTTGAATTCTCAAAATGTGACTCTCAAATACATATGATATACAGTACTTCATTTTCCACTGGAATAAACTATTCCCTGGTTCCTGCCATTGTTCAATAGCTGAAGTCAAAGTGTTCAGGACAGGAAGAGGGAAACACGGATAAAACGGCAACAAAGAGATACTAATACTTTGTTTTATTGTTGGCAATTTTATCTCCTTTTTCCCCTCCTACTGTCCTGAACAAACTGACTCCAGCTATGGTATATCACCCTCTGGTACCTTGCCCAAGTGGTCATTCTTCTGGGTATTGGCAGGCTATTCAACCATGGCAGTCGAGGTGGCATGAAACGCCAGCCTGACCCTGCCTTTACTCTACCTCCACACCAGGGGAACCTTCCAGGTGGGAACCCTGGCTGATTTCCCTCCCATCTTCTGCATGCAGGGTCATTAAAGCCTGATCAGCACAGACTATGATTTGTATCCACAATCTCCTAAACTGCATACTGATTCTACCAAATGAACCATTGAATGAGTCTTTGTTTTAGAGTGCAATATTTCAATTAACTCTGCCAATACATTTTGAAGTACATTTATGAATTTAGATGTTTCCCAGGCTTTGTTCAATAGAAATTCTTTGAGCAGTAGTTTCCTGAATAGTCAAGTTTTAGTGTAATATATCTTTCCATCAGTCCAGGAAGATTTACATTTATTGTACTTGTTGCTTTCTATTTGAAAGTTGCCATTGTTATGAAGGATACTCACTGAGTCTACAGGGTGACTAGTTCAAAACTTTGATATTTGGCAAATCAGTTCCACAATATAAGGAAATATCTTTGATAACCATGATATCATAAATACAAGATTATCTTCCAAATAAAATGCAACTATTATATATAATTGCTAAAAGAGTATCTGGTTGGACAAACGTGTGTGTACTTCACACACATTTGTTTGATAGCCTGTTAATCCACATGTTTTAGTGGATTAACCAGGACAGGCTGGCAAGCAAATAAGTTTTTATATTTTGCTACGTCCAATATTGCTATTGAAAAGCAGTACAGTTTTATATGAGATGACAATTCCTTCCATGAAACAGATTAGTTACAGTGTATTTGTGAAACGTAGCATTCCCAAAACACAACTTCAAATTGCCTTTCCTCTCAGTTCTCTTCTGTTTGATACTCTCCAACCTCCAGGCACCCATTGAATTCAGTATTTATTACCAATTCCGACAATCACAAAGAAATGCATGCTACATGTATTTACAAAGCAAATGCTCAGAAACCTGCACATGAAATTGGTCTAAATTAATCTAGCCTAATGAACTGTCGTTTTACTTTCCCTGATCATTTGTTCGATTTGTGTGGAACGATGGTCTTGAAATAGGCATGCATGTTTGTAAAGAGGGCATCAATATCAGAATTAATGAATTTATCATTAGGTATGCTACTCCAGATAACTTGTAATAATCTTTCTAATAAATACCCATTTTAATTAAAGATCAAACGGTGACGTTCTTTACAGAATAGAATCTAAAGCTGCAGTTATACTGTCTGAATCCTGTTAATGTGAAGCAGTTTTAGATGTGCACCAGCATGAAAGTGACAACATAATTCTGGAGTCAAGTCTCAACCTTACCCCTTGAGTGGCAGGCAATAGAGGACCTTCCTTCCTCCTGGAGACCAGTTCCCACTGCATGGGATTTGCAACAGATGGAGTGCATTCTCTAATCTAATGTGAAGCTGGGTTTAGAAAGTGATCATTGGGCAGTTCGCTGGATTTCCTGAGCACTTCATAACATTCAAAATCCTGAGTGCTAAATTTAAGAGAAAGTGCACACCTTTGCCTGCTCTCTCCTGACATTAGAAACCAGGCACCGGGGGCCAGAATTCTCTGCATGCTGACTTACAAACAAACCCTGATTTTAACCGGGAGCGGGAGTCAGATGGGCAGTGGGGGGGCGCGAGTGAGATGAGCGCCAAACTCCCCTGACGTTGGCAGTATGTGGCTCGGGCAGTTTTAGCTCTTGGGCCTCATCTGCATGCCGTTGGCCAGCTGCCTGTGGGCGGGGGCGGAATTTCGGGGGGCAGGAGTCCGCAGGTTGGCATTAAAGCAAAGGTGTTGGTAACAAGGTAAGTTGTGGGGAGGGGGTTTCGGGAGGGTCTTGTGGGGGGAGCCTGGGGCAGAGGAGGCTTAGACTTTCTTGGTGGAGCCCAGAGGAGCACTCCTGCTCCTTCTCAGCCCACAAGGAAAGTAAAAAAAAATTACAAACTTACTTGTTTGGGTGGGTAGGATTAAAATTGCCCCATCATATGCAAAACTCGCTCCTGGCAGATAGTGCACAACCAGGGGTAGCCTGCAGTATAATTTCCGTCTTGCTGGCTGGACTTCATCCTTTACAGCTATTGACATCCGGGGGGGGGGGGGTGTCCCACAGTTTCATATAACTGCAGCTGTAATGACTTCAGTACAAAAATAATAGTAAGCAAGTGATGTTGGTGTAGTGGTGGATTATATTTTACATAAATAAGCATCTGCTCTTGAAAGCGGACCAGGGATTGATTGTGAAGATGATCTTTGTTGCCTCCAATTTCTGTTGAGTGAATTAGATTTCTGTTTCTGCAAATACCTTATTACATGTGAAAGGACAAAGCTAAACTATCTCGTCATAATATTGTCCAACCAGCCGTGAATACAGAAATATAGCCAGCATTACAAGGAAGTGAGATAATATGAAGGTCAGAATAATTTTATACATGTTGTAATTTTGAATTGAAAATCTTTATATTTTTCAATGGTATCTTTGAAATATGTTATGTGCGCAATCTTTCAATATCACATTCTTCCACATCAAGAAAACTTGAATGTTCAATACAAGTATACATGCTGGCATATTATTATGTAACTTAGCTTAGTAAAGATATTTTATTATAAATATCTTGTATTACACTGTTCTACAGACAGCATATTTAATATATGCATTTAGAGACTAGTGAAAAATTAAGTATATTAAAATTCTAAAGGTTCCTACAGTGCAATTTTAGAATGTCAGCATTATCGTAGTTCTAATTAACTTGTTGTCTTATTCACACTAATGCAAAAAAAAGCTTAACTTAACCTTGCCACACGAGGTTTAACTGACAGATGCATCAAGTATTCTGAGTGTATCATTCCCTCATACAGGACTGTGTGAGAAAAAAAATCAAAGTACTAAAACGTACAATGTGCAAGAAACAAAATAGACACAAATCAATTTCACTAAAAAATATTTCAGTGGATTGCTCTATCTCACTCTCATACGTGATACTGACAGGAAAAACTGCACAGTTACCATAGGATTGGCTTACAGTCAACATCTTTTGAAACGCATGAGTTTCTGGAAGGCCCGTTTGAAGTCCTCATTAAAAGCTGTGTATATGACTGGATTGATGAGTGAATTTAAGTAACCGAGCCACGTGAAGAGGTCAAAAAGGACAGGATGAAACCAGCAGGCCTCTTTGCAGATGCCCATTACTAAGGCCACTACAAAGAAAGGCAGCCAGCAGAAAATGAAAGCACCAAGGATGATCCCTAAGGTTTTTGTGGCCTTCCGCTCTCTGGCTGCACAGATTCTTTTTCTCTCCAGAACGCTGTCTGAAACCCTGATTTTGACATGGTTCAGGTAGACTGGGGGTTCCCCGGAATGAGGAAGGGTCTCCTGGCTGTTAAAGCCGACAGAACATAGAGAAGATCCGGTGGACCCACTAACCAGTTGAACGGTAGTAAAGCGCTTCCCAAAGGCTGAAGGTGGTTTCAGAATCCTTGATCTAGCAGCCACGTAAATTCTGCCATAGAGAATAATCAGCAGCACACTGGGGATGTAAAAGGCGCCAAATGTGGAGTAGATTGTGTAGAATATCTGGTCAGTGTTGACTATGCACTCTTTGAGTTCATCAAGGGCTTTTGATTGTCTCCAAAATAACGGTGGTATGGAGATGCAGATTGAGATGACCCATACCACAGCTATCATCAGGCCTGCTCTACCAGGCGTGCGGCGTTTTGTGTACTCCAAGGCATCAGTGATGGCCCAGTATCTGTCCAGCGCAATTACACATAAGTGCAAGATGGACGCAGTACAAAATGTGATGTCAGAAGACAGCCAGATGTCACACACGATCTGACCCAAAGTCCAGGTCTTGATGACAGTATACATAATACTGATGGGCATCACCATAATAGCTACCAGGAGGTCTGTTACAGCCAGAGACCCAATGAGATAGTTGGCAGGGGTGTGGAGCTTCCTAGTGAGGCAAATGGTGATGAGCACAAATGAATTGAAAAGGATGGTCGCCAAGGTGATGATGCCCAGCACCACAGACAGTGAAATCCTCAGTCCTAATTGACTGTTTTCATCCCAAGTGATTAGCATTGTGGTGGAATTTTCTGGGGAATTAGTTATCATACCTTGAAGAGAACCTACTGTAGAATAGTTACCGTGGTCCATCGTCAATGAGATCTGTCTTGCAGGTCCAAATAATAGTCATTGTTCTTTTTAGCTGTGTCCGTGCAACACTGACATTATTTTCTTGGCACAAATAAAATAGCGATTGTTGTTATTCCTGCTGACGATTAGACCCATTGTTGATCCATTTTCACATCCAACATTTCATACCTATTTTATGAAAAAAAGAAATTCAACTTATACTAGATAATAATTTAAAATATTATAAACCTGATACATCCAAGTATTATTATTTCTGATTGAGATCATATGTCGTACAATTCCATTTAGCAGTCTGTATTATTACAAGTTGGCATTAACTGTACTGAAGGCAAAAGAAGTTTGAACGTCTGAAAATGTATCAAATATATTAAGTGTTGTAAAAAGATTTGGGGATATTTACAATGATTAATAAAAAAAAATGCAGCACAATTAGCATTGATCGAAAAGAAAAAATGTTTATATTGCCCTCAGGACGTCCCAAAGCGCTTTACAGCCAATTAAGTATTTTTGAAGTGTAGTCATTGTTGTAATGTAGGAAACGTGGCAGCCAATTTGTAGACAGCAAGATCCCACCAACAGCAATGAGGTGATGACCAGGTGATCTGTTCTAGTGCTGTTGGTTGAGGGATAAATATTGGCCAGGATACCAGGTGGAATTGGGGCCTGGGTTTAAAGTCTAATCTGAAAGACGGCACCTCCGACAGTGCAGCACTCTCTCAGTCCTGCACTGGAGTGTCAGTCTGGATTTTGTGCTCAAGTGTCTGGAGTGGGGCTTGAACCCATAACCTTCTGACTCAGAGGCGAGAGTGCCACCAACTGAGCCTTGGCTGACGGAAAAAGTACAGCTACCTGCAATTTCATTCGGAAGCATCATTTGCCCTGCTGTCTTCTGTTACCTCGCACATGTTGGGTCCTCTTAGGGACTAAAAGCTTCTGGTTTAACTGTTGTTAATTCTGCTGTTTATTTGAATCCTTCCCCTTGACACAAAAGATGTTTTTGTTTTAAACATACACGAAATCTGGAAGGCAAAACAAGGATCAACGGCTTGTGAACACCATCAGTTCATCACAGTGTCATAGAATCTTACAGCACAGAGGGAGGCCATTCGGCCCATCGTGCCTGTGCCAGCTCTTTGAAAGAGCTATCCAGTTAGTCCCACTCCTCTCCTCTTTCCTCACAGCCCTGCAATTTTTTCCCCTTCAAGTATTCAACCTGCGACTTTTTGTCTGAAGGGAAGAAGACACATCATGAGAGGATTTAGCATCACACAAATTTTTCACTGCAGGGCAGCTTTGTGGGTTTTTTTTCTAAACCCTTTGAGATAAACAATGATGATCTAAGTGCATTCTTTTATAGCATGCCCGCCCCCCCAGCTTGCCACCAAAAACCCAGACTATGATGAGGTATAGAAATTGTGGAATCAATGCACGTTTATCTTAAAGAAAGTACAGTCATCAATCCTGCATTACTTCTTAAGTGCAAAACTAAATCACCTGCTGTGGGCCTCAAAGGGTTAATGTAAACATGTCATTATCAGGAACTAGGAAGAGATTGGGTAATCGAATTATTACCAACAATAGTTTGCTTTCTTAATCAGCAGATCTCTGAGCTGTGAGAACCAAAAGATACCGCACTGAATGACACATTAGCAGAAATGTCCAGGTATTCCGTTAACAAAGGATTATAGAATCAGAGACTATGAATGTCCTCAATGCTGGATGATTACTCCAGGGGCTTGGACTAATAATTTAGAGAAGGTGAGTTCAAATTCCACCATGGCAGTTGGAGAACTTGAATTCAGTTGAAAAAAATCTGGAAATAAAAATCCGGTATTGGTGGAAGTGAGCATGAAGCTGTCGGATTGTGGTAAAGACCCAACTTGTTCACTAATGCCCTTTAGGGAAGGAAACCTGCAGTCCTTACCTGGTCTGCCCTATACATTACTCCAGGTCCTCACTAATGTGGTTGTCTCTTAATTGCCCTCTGAAGTGGCCTAACAAGTCACTCAGTTGTATCAAACAGTTACTCAGCGCAACTAGGGATGGGCAATAAATGCCAGCCTTGCCAGTGACGCCCACATCCTGAGAATGAATTAAAAAAAACATAATCTCCAGTTTAAAGTGATTAGGAACAAAATCTGGGTCTCCACAGCTGAAATTATGAGTTATCGAGTCTGCAGAGTTTATCCTAACCTGACAGGGATATGATAGTGTTGTAACAGTACAAATGTATAAGGATAATTAGAATAATGAAATATTCATACAGTGTGGGATTGTCCCGAGAACCACAAACACAGGAGTTCCTTCTTGCCCAGTGTAAAAATAAATCCTTAAGTGGTCGAGAGGTGGCGAGCTAACAACGAGACTTACTGATGGGGAAATATCGAACCTAACAAAATTATAAAAATGATTGACCCCTTTAATTTTTCTGATATTTTGATAACCATTACTATTTGCTTTAAGTAAGGAATCTAACACCACCAGGTTATAGTCCAACTGTTTTATTTGAAAATCACAAGCTTTCGGAGGCTTTCTCCTTCGTCAGGTGAGTGTGGGATTTGTTTTAAGACCACTGGACGCTTTAACGTATCCTGTGCAATAAATTCGGCAATAACTGTAACTTCAGTTCGTAGAAAATGGTTCCAAACACCCAACTTCTATTTAAAAAAAATGTAATAGAAGAGAACTGAAGGAACAAGTTTCGTTGTATTTTTATGTTAAAAAGGAGGCTTTTGACGAATTTAGAGACGCGAAGTTAAAACGCAGCTGAACATAAAGAAACGAAGCGCTGTTACAAAAAACCCACATTCTTCACACAAATGAAACAGCCTCAAACAGGAGAAACTGACACTAAAGTCGAGGAGAGAACGAGCTGTAATCGCAATATACACGTGGTGATATCCAGCTCAAGTTAGTAGGCAGTGATAAGGTGCAGAACATAATTAAAGTTACAATATTTGAAAAATTAAATAGTTAAACAATTCATTAATAGCTAGCAAGTAAATATTTAAGAGGCGAATCGGTTTTAAAAATCAGTGCAATTAGAAACGGTTAATAAATATTATAAATAAATAGAAGTGTTTAACATATATCGAAAGCAATTGTCAGAACCTAGTGAAAGATATACCTGCCAATCAGTGTTGTTTCTTTACTTCTTTCTCTCCTAATTATCCCTTTTTTTTCTCCTCTATCTTACTCCTTGCTTCAGGCTTTATTTTTCCCCTCTCCTCCTGTCTTCTCCAGCACAGAAGTTTAGTCTCCAAGCGTGAAGACTTTGCAGCAGAACCGTGTCAGGTGAAGGGTGGTCCTCCAGCGCCGTTTCCTGTTTAATGCACGGAGTAAAACCTTTTCGCATTCCCTGTCCTGGCTCAGCTGCTGCTGCTGTTGCCACTTGTTAGCGGTGCGGCTGCCTATTAACATTCTTCACACTCTTCGATGTTCCAGAGCATCAGACTGAACCCCATCGCTCTTTATTAAAATAAATGGCACGCCTAAATCAAAATTAGAGAGTATAATAAACAGCCCCTCTCTCAACGGTTTAACTTCGCTAAGCTAAAACCATGCAAAGATTTGCTAGGCTCTCAATCTTGAATGAAACATCACATAGAAAAGCGAAATGGAAAGACAAGTCATTACAAGCGAAGTAGCACCCAGGGAGATTATATTGTAACTATATGGTACTATCAGCAGACAGGTGCTTAAATCCATTGGCTCCATTCAGCAGCTCATAGTAAGAGATTTTCCAACCAGATGCCGTCCAGTTGGAACAGCGAACTTACGTTTATGTTATGTTCTAATTTAGACCCAGCTTTGAAGAAAGCGATTTGCAGAGCATAGAACGCGTAATAAACAGCTTTGACCAGCCTTATCTGCGGCAAATACCAGGTACAAGAGTAAATAGACATTGAACAAGGGGTGCCTGGGGAGTCAGTGCAAAATTAGATCGAGTTAATTTGCAGGACTGTGATCTCGCTAGAATATAATTGAGACAGTGTGATCTCATCTATAAAGGCAGCACATTTATAAATGTGCAAAGGTTGTCCAAGGCGGCAGCCAAGAGACGAGATTCCACAGAACCTCCCTGAGCCAAGAATGAAATAAACAAACCAAAATGCAAAATTCTTTCCTCTAATTGTTGAGTTACTTTCACAGGAGGAGTCTTTCTCTCAGTGTCCAGGACAACATTCCTCCTTCAACCAACACCACCAAAAACAGCTTCATTGATCACTCATCTCACTGCAGTGTGCAAAATGGCTGTCATGTTTACCTGCACAACCACAGCACTGCACTTCAAAGTAGCTCAATGTATATGAAGCACTTTGGGAAGTTTCTGAGAGGTGTTATAAGAGCGATTAAAAATGCAAGTAATTATTTATTTTTGCTTGGTTGTCGGTATTGTATATAAGTTTTAATAAAAGTCCTAAGTGAATGATAATTGCCAAATAAGAAAGAAAGAAACAACTTGCATTTATATAGCAACTTTCACAACCTCAGGATGTCCCAAAGCGCTTTACAGCCAATGAAGTACTTTTGAAGTGTAGTGACTGTTGTAATGTAGGAAACGCAGCAGCCAAATTGCACACAGCAAGATCCCACAAACAGCAATAAAGTAATGACCAGGCAATATGTTTTAGTGATGTTGGTCGAGGGATAAATATTGGCCAGGACACCATGATTTTCTTTTAAATAGTGTCATGGGATATTTTACAAATAACCTGATCGGTAATAAGATCTTGGTCCACTATTTGATGAATGGAGAAGGACTGGGCACCTGAGTATTTTAATGAATAGCTCTTCTCTGAGACCTTCTTCAATGGTAGTTATCCAGATTTGACTCCCCACACATTCCTCCTGTTTGGTTAGGATGATCCCAGGCTGAAACACCTCTCTGCTGACCTGTCAGGACGCCTGCAGGAGGAGGTCATTCCTTGACCAGTATCCCCAACGTCTCCAGATGATGCAGCTGAAACTGAGAAATTGTCTCCTTTGGAAGAAGAGTGAATGCAAATGTCAATCAAAGCTTGAATTAGAACTCAGGTCTCTTAGGTAAGAGTACAATGAGCTAGGATTGTAGATAATATGCCACCCACAGGGCTTATTTTTAGTAAACTGATCAGCACTAAGACGTGTAAATAAATTGCTTGGGAACAGTGTAGTATTTTCAGAAATGAGGAGACATTTTTAGCAGATATGAAATTTATTGGTACTTAAATATCTCTTGTGTAATACTATAAACAGATAAGGTTAGATTAAACTGCATGAAACTCATACAGTAATTGTTAAATGCTGAGCTCAAATGTGTGTTTACAAAAGGACATTGAACAATATTTAATTTCTGTTTTTTTAATATCAGGGTTATTCCTTTTTATATTCCTTAATGACGTGAGGCTGAGTTACCTTTTATTATGTGTGGCTGTTTTGTGTGGTTCTTTTTCCTTGGAATCCTTTACTTTGAAGTATAAAAATAATAGCAATGGCAGGCACATTCACTGCAGACTTCAGCCTCCGAGCTGAATCTGTCTCACACTCACAAGTTAATAGAGTTCTCTGTGCTTTTTATCCCCTTAGCCTCCTGTGTAACATCTCCTTATCAGGGTTTCTGGCTGTCCAGAAATTTCGGAAATGTAAGCTGGGCAAAAAGTCTTTTTTTTTGTAATATAAATCCACATCACTGCAGTAGAAATTGGATCTTGTTGCGCCCATTTTACGGGTGTAAAACGGGCACAATGAGGGCCAATTTTGTGGATCAGTGTCCTGCACCCCAAGAACTCCTGAAAGATGTCCGACCCGATATTGGGTCGGGCCATTTTTCAGGTGTCCCTGGCGGCCACCTAAAACAGGCATTAGGCCCCTTATGTATATAAACGATAGGCCTGTTTTAGGCCTCTGTTAAATTGGATTCCAGTGAGCGGAGCAGGCTCCGGGCCTGCACCTCTCAGAATTCTTCAGCAGTCGCTGCGGCCTAAGCACCAAAAGGTGTTTTATTTTTAAAAAAATCATTCCAGGAGGAGCAGGAGTGCTCCAGAGTACCCGTGATCACCCCCCTATTGCTGCTTCACCACCCCGCCACTCCCCGGAACTTACCTTAGGGCTGTTGCCGGCGAGGCAAGTGGCCCGAAATTTATCCACTTAAAAGGGAGCGAGCTGCCTGTGGAGGTGCGACAGGCCCCTGCGGCTCACCCAACTAATGTAAATGAGGCCCGAGGCCCAATTTTGGGCTGGCCTTGGACCTTTCGGTTTGGGTGTGTGCTGATGATGCATCACTGGTTATGAGCCTGAAAACAGGACATAACCAATTTGTATCCCATTAGATTTTGAATTAATTTTCATGCTGACAAAAGAAACACCAGAACTCAAAACATGACCCTGCCTCACTACCACACCTTAATCTCACCTACTCTCTGGTTTTAGACTTGTCAAAATATCACAACCCTACTCCTTAAATCTATGCGGTTTAGAGATTACATATAGATTATTATATGGGTCAGAACAAAATTTATTTACACAGACATTAGTTATAAAATGGAATTGTGCCACAAACTGTTCTTGAAACAGAATTCTTTTAAAAGGGAATTAGAGGCTTGAAAACATGGAATATTAAATGTTTTGGAGTACAAGCAGGAGAATGGATGAGTGATTGGTGGAGAAAAAACACTGAACAGACTTGATGGCCAAGTGGCTTGTTTCTGTGCTGTAACATTCCCAATTTAGCATTCAACTGCATTTGTAATGCTTAATGCATTGGTTTCTAATATTAATAAGGTCTCGTGGAACCTCATTGAGATATATAAATTATTAAATGGTATAGATAAGTTATTACTTCAAGTTAAGTCAGGCTATTATGGGCATGAGGGCATGAAATTAAATAAGTGTTAAGTAAATTTAAAACAGGTATTAGAAATTCATTCAAAGGGTGATTATTGCTGGATCTAATCTGCCAGATCGAGTAATAGAGACAAAAAATTAGGTGCATGCAAAGTGCAATTGGATGCTTAACTGGGAGATTTAGTATAATAGAGGGATGAGCTATAATGGTGCGGCCAGCTGTTTTTTATCCTTGACTATTATTATATTGTTCTGTGAGTGTAATAAAAAGTGTTTTACATGATTGAATAATATTTCTTAAACCACAAAATATTGAATTGAAATCATTTTATAATCTACCAACGATATTAAGAATTCAGAATGTCTTTGTTATGATTTATGCTGCAGTTATGCTGTCGCTACCAGTTTGAGAATGTTTTCTGAAACTGGTAACTATAGAATTGATTCTAGTCTGGAAGTACTTGATTCATGCTGCAAGACTCCAAAAAACCCCTTGGGACCAGGAGAGAGCTCCGTTCATGTGTCTCCACATGCAATCCAATCCCAGCCAGTAAATTTTAATTGTTTGAGAGGATATGTGAGAGTGTTTACACTGCCAAAACATCTGTGCAACAATGTTAGCTGTGGTTCAGTGGCAGTACTCTTGCCTCTATGTCAGAAGGTTGTGGGTTCAAGTCCTACTCCAGAGACTTGAGCACAAAGTCTAAGCTGACACAACGCTGTCAGAGTGCTATCTTTTGGATGAGTTGTTAAGTCGAGACCGTGTCTGCCCTCTCAGGTGGATGGAAAAGATCCCATGGCATTATTTCGAAGAAGAGTTCACCCCAGTGTCCTGGCCAATATTTATCCCTCAACCAAATCACAAAAAAAACATTATTTGGTCATTATCAAATTGCTGTTTGTGCGACAAATTGGCTTCTGCGTTTCCTACATTATACCAGTGACTACATTTCAAAAGTACTTCATTGGATGTCTTGAGGTTCTGAAAGATGCTATACAAATGCAAATTCTTTCTTTTTTCTTAAACATTTGACTTAAATTTATAAAGTGCCAGGAGATCCCTGAGCACTTTTTGAACCTGTTTGACACCACATTAATGTGATAGTTCAAGCAATGTGAGATGGCCTCCCCCAAGGGATCTTGCACCACTGCGCTCCGGAGTCAGATCAGGATCACACTCTCGGCTGAGCTGATTCCTGGTCAGCACTTGCAGTGAGGTACTCACAGAAAGCACTGAGTGGGAAATTGCAGGCCCACAACCCCTGATTTCCATCCATTTCAATTAATAGATAGACAATGAAGGGTTCCCAGCCTGCAATTTCCCAATCATCGCTCCCTGCGAAGGCTGTTCCATGCTGGAAGTGCCGATCGGGGAATCAGTGCATTGCAACAGTGACAACACCTCAAAAGTACTTAATTGACTGTAAAGTGTTTTGGGACGTCCTGAGGTCGTGAAAGGTGGTATATAAATGCATATCATTCTTTTTTCCTTTTCTCAATGTTGTCACCTTTGCATTTCTGAGAAGTGGAAACCTCTTTGCAGAGACGTGGAAGTGTCAGTATTACTGCACCCTAAATGGCTTTGTACATAAATCGGGAAAGTCAGACAATTACCACTTATGTAAGACGTATCAGTGGAAATCTTTCTGTCCAAAATCCATTCAGCTCATGATGTTATTTTCAATAGTAAAATAATCTTTGCAAGTTGCCAGCCAGAGTCTAATTCTAACTGAGGTACACAACTTCACAGTAGATATGAGCATTCAGATGAATTCGAACTTTCAGTTCAAAATACAGGAGACATCAGATGACTCAAGTTGGGGGAAGGAAGGAAGCTGTATAAGATTGGCTGGATAAATTGCCATTGACCACATGGGATACAGATACTGAAAAATTCCAGCAGGAAAATTGATGCATCAGACTGCCAACCACGGAAATTGGATAATTTGGATAGAAGTGATGGAACTGTTCAAGATTAAGATTGAGAAATAGTTAAGAAATCCATTTTTCACGAAAAAAATGACTTATCTTCTTATACTACATTCCATTTTAGATTATTTCTGTAGTTAAAAAAACCCTGTAAAATTGGAAGACTGCAAAAAGGCTGATAATGTGTCCGTGTAGAGGTCGCGTGGAGCCTGGTTCTGGGTCCGGTCACACATTGTTTATACTTAGATTCACCTGATCACCCCAACTGAACACTCAGTTCTCCATTTAGGCCTTGCTAACCCAAACATGCTTTCTGTGCAACTTTGGGACCATAATATTTAGCAGGCCTAATGACATCTTGATAGGGACTGGTACCGAAATTGGGTAAATTACATAGAATGCACAGCACAAAAACAGGCCATTCGGCCCAACATCTCCATGCTGGTATTTATGCTCCACCCTCCCTACTTCATCTAACCCTATCAGCATTTCCTTCTACTATCAGCATATCCTTCTAGTATCAACATATCCTTCTAGGGTCATGGGATGCAGATGCCTATGGAGGTGTTCAGCGAGAAACAGTATAAATGTGGTAAAATCTGCCATAGGATGGGAGATGATTAAGGGAGGCATCTGGAGGGTTGAGTTCAACGGGCTGTAATGTGTGTATCTCCCACGACCGCACGTTATGTTATCTTGACGTTAGCCGTGAGTACATTCTGTTTCATTTAACCTTTGAAAAACCTTCAAGTGTTTGACTTTGTGTTGAATTTGTCCTTAGCGTACAGTTGCAGGACTGCAGCCTTTGTCTATAATATTACAAAATTTACATTCCCAACAGAGCTAAATAAAAAAGCTGCTTATTTGCCAGTCACTCTCGTTCAACTACCAAAAAAAAAGGCTTAGCGACATGGAGGTGTACAAACTTCCAACATGCAGAACAGACATTGTTGCAGAGCACATGGTGGGATTTTTCTGAAGATGCGGGTCCATCCAAATGATCTGAATTGATCCATATTTTAAATAAAGTCAACATTCGATATTGAACCCACTTTCATAAAAAGACATGGCAACTCATGATCGTTTCTTCTGTTAAACCATCAAAATGTGGTAAAAAATGTTCACTCGTGTAAGCACCAGGAATAGACTTCAAATGCTATTTAAAATTCGAGCTTCCAGTAGTTATAGAATTACTCATGTTTTGACCAAATGGATCTTATGTGAGAAAATAGGTGATTTTGGTACACCAATCCCATATATGCAAACCAACTGTAGAAACACTCCCAAAGACTGTGTCCATTCAACTGTGAGAAGCAGAATCATAGAAAGGTTACAGTACAGAAGGAGGCCATTCGGCCCATCGAGTCCGCGCCAGCTCTATGCAAGAGCAATCCAGCTAGTCCCACTCCCCCGCCCTATCCCCTGCCCCAGAAACAGCAATCAGTAAGATTGTGTCATATATCAAGTGGTTACATGATCCAATAACGGAGGTGTGCCGATCACAAAGGAAGGCCAAAGTAATAACATTTCTAATTAAGACGCCCATGGCTGTACACAGGATTTAATCATAAAAATGCTTACTATAAAAAGCACCTTAACTACAATAAATCTTTCACAGCCTTTCAGAATACATCAGCAATAGAATGACATGACAAGGTAGCTACCTAATCACTGGTGTGTAGTGATCACCTTGTAGCCACATAAGCTCTTCACACAAGGTTTTATGAGGAGAAGACAAACCTCATATATTGACTGTACAAGACTGAGAATTTGCCGCTGCTTGGAAACCTCTGTGCTGTGTGTGATTACTGCAGTCAGTGCATATCATTCTTACTCCGATGATTCTCACTGAAGTGACTGTTTGTTTTTTTATTTTATTGAAAGATTGTGAAAGTTTAAAGTACTTTGAATCAAAAATTATGTCGGCCAATTATACTCCACAGTTTATGCGGATGCAAAGTGGTTTCGGCTTTGTATCAACTCAAACTATGTCGTATAGTTTGTGTATAAGGTCACCCAAAATGAACCAAGATAAGTGGTGTGAGACTACATATGGTAGGTAGTCAGCCTTCATACTGATAGAGGTTTGGGGGTAAATTTTAATCTGGAGCCGGGAAGAAGGCGGTGGTGGGGGTGGGGGGGGGCGTTCCTGATGGGAAACCCAGAAGTGCGGGTTTCCTGGACATTCTTACGATTTTGATGTAAGGACGTCTTTTAATTCTTTTTTTTCGGCTGACAGGCTGGCTTCAGTTGGACAAGAGAAGAGCCAGGAAGTGGATGCAAGAAGGTAAGTCTTAGATGGGGCGGGGGAGGGGGGGGGGGAAGGGAGTCGGTCATGATGGGGGGGGTCGGGAGTCATCGGGGGGGTCGGTCATCAGGAGACGCATGGGGGGTCGGGGGTCATCAGGGGATCGGGAGTCATCGGGGGCGGTCATTGGGTTCGGGGTTCACTGGGGGGGGGCAGAGATGGTGGGGAGGGTTGGAGATCATGGGAGGGGTAGCGTCGGTCGATTGCGTGTGTGGGATCACTGCAGGTAGGCTTGTTGGACCTGAAAGAAACTCTCCTGCTCCTCCAGGCCCACAAGCAGTGCGATAAAGGCACTTACCTACTGTCCCGAGCCTTCTCGCCTCCTGTTACGTGGCGTGAATCAGAAGGCCCAGGAATCCCAGCCCCCAGAAGTTAAAAATAAAAAAGCTGTCAAAATGGAGGCCTGCAGCCTCCTTAAAAGCTTCCACAGACCGACCCACCTCCTGAGAGTGGATTGGTCGCCCACCCCCGAAATGCCTCTGTTAAAACCGGAAGTGGATGGGTTGGAGGTGAGTTGGGGTCCGGTTTTAGTTTTTTATAATTTTTACCTTCCCACCCGCCCCCAACCCACCCGTTCATAGGGTTAAAATTTAGGCCTTGAAGTTTAATACGTTCCCATTGGACCTGCTTGGAACTTTATAAACCTCACTCAAAATGTTTTTGATGCTAGCCAATGTGAATGCTGGTAAGTGGAGAAAACAAGCTTGTGCATGAGCTGTTTTCCCTGCCAGAAAGGGATGTGGAGCCAACAGTATAACTTGGGTCTGCTGCCATTGAGTTGCTTTCATCAGGTGCCAAAGACGAACCAATACCCGTAAAATAATAATAATGCCCTTAACAACTCAAACCGAAATGGTCTTTTCCGGTCCTGTACATTCCCAAGTTCCTAAACTTTTCTAAGGTGGACTGTAAAAATAAAATTGCATATAATTTACAGCACAGAAACAGGCCATTCGGCCCAATAAGTCTATGCTGGTGTTTATGCTCCACACAAGCCTACTTCATCTAACCCTATCATCATAACCTTCTATTCCTTTCGCCCTCATGTGTTTATCTAGCTTCCTCCTAAATGCATCTATGCTATTCGACTCAACTATTCCATGTGGTAGCAAGTTCCACATTCTAACCACTCTCTGGGTAAAGAAGTTTCTCCCGAATTCCTTATTGGATTTATTAGTGATTATCTTCTATTTATGACCCCTAGTTTTGGATTCCCTCATAAGTGGAAACAATTTCTCTATGTCTACCCTTTCACAACCTTTCATAATTTTAAAGACCTCTATCAGGTCACCCCTCAGCCATCTCTTTTCTAGAGAAAAGAGCTCCAGCCTGTTCAGGCTTTCCTGGTAGTTATAACCTAAATAAACCCGACAAATTATTTGTTTCATGTACTACTTTGCTGTTTCAGGGTACAAATTATTTGGAAAGCACATTTCTATCACTGGGCTACATAGTAAAAAATGATTACTGTATCCAATTAAATGCTACTTGCGTTAGATCTAATTGCAATCATCGATAGCACAGATGCAAGGAACAACTCTAAGGAAGTCAGACATTTGGCTTCTCGACTCCCAGTGGAGCTCAATGTCACTGAGGTTGCACTGATTACACATCTTTTCACGGTGAGTATTTAAGTTGAATAAAACATACCCAGCATACTTTGTCTCGCAAACAGGTAAGATTTTTTTTTCACTTGTGATACAATTACTTAGTCAGAAAGTGAATGAAGGGCTATTTTTATCCCTGATATTTAGTGACTGTATATGAAATATCTATGAACATTATTGGTATAAAGTATGAGTGTCAACTTAGTTCAGTCGCGCCTCTGAGTCAGACGGTTGTCGATGTCCATTCGAGGACTCGAGCCCATAATTCTAGGCTTTGGCAGTGCAGTGCTAAGAGAGCGCTACATTGTTTGGAGGTGCTGTCTTTTGGATGAAATATTAAACCAAATCTGCCTGATCAAGTGGACATAAAATAATCCCACTGCACCCTTCGAAGAAGGGCTGGCCATTCTCAGTGTCCCGGCCAACATTCCTCCCACAACCAACACTAAAAACAGTTTAACTGGTCATTTATCTTATTAACTGGTCGTTCTTTTCGTGGGAACTTGCTGGGTGCAAATTGGCTGCTGTGTTTGCCTAAGTAATGACAGCGACTACACTTCAAAAAGTAATCCATTGGATGGGAAGCACTTTAGGAAGTCCAGAGGATGTGGAAGATGCTGTATAACTGCAGTTTCTTTCACTCTATTTCAATGGTTTTAGAAATGAACAGTAATACACTTCAGTTCCAGGGAAGGAGGACAGTGTTAGGTGGGTTATTCAGCTATGAAAAAGAGCTTGCATTTATATAGTGCCTTCCACAACCTCAGGATATTTCAAATGCTTTACAGCCAATGGAGTACTTTTGAAGTGTAGTCACTGTTGTAATGTAGGAAACACAGCAGCCAATTTGCTCATAGTAAGGTCCTACAAATAGCAATGAGAACCAGATAATCTGTTTTAGTGATGTTGGTTGAGGGATAAATATTGACCAGGACACCAACTCTGCTGTTCTTTGAATAGTCCCATGGGATCTTTAACACCACCTGAGAGGGCAGATAGGGCTTCAGTTTAACCTCTCATACCTCCAACAGTGCAGCACTCCCTCAGTGCTGCACTGGAGTGTCAGCGTAGATTTTGTACTCAAGTCTCTGTAGTGGGATTTGAACTCATAACCTTTTTCACGCGAGAGGCGAGAGCGCTACCACTGAGCCACAGCTCCACAGTTGTGTGGGTCATTACAGCTGGGGCTGATTCTGCACTCACCCAAAATCTTCACCCTTTCAACAGGGACCACTATATAGCAGTCAGGAGTAGGAACTGTGGGCGATTTCCCCTGAACAACCCAGGAATACCATGGGAAATTATAGAGCACTGTGACCCACACCTGGTAGGGTCGGCTAACTCTGTACTGGGACCTTCTGGCCTGTATGTCTCAGTACCACACAGTGCCTATACTTACAGTGCTACTGAGGAGCTAGCCATCATTCTGAATACTTTAGCATATTTTTGGAAAATAAATTCTAATGCATTAACTGCACACAAAGTTATAATGTTCTAAATTCTATGAAGGTTTCACCTTTCCATAATTCCGTAACGGTTCATCCTTTCAGTTTGACTCAAATTATTTGCTTCATGATATTTTATTAGATCATTTGATGTAAAAGAGTCATGGTGAAATATTTTGGTAATAAAGTAACTAGATTATTAGAAATTTCTGTTGCATTAAAGTGCACTGATTGTAATCTGCACTTTAATTGCGAGAGTAAAGTATGCGTTCTGTGACATATAGTTGTTGTAGGGCGGAGACATATATAATTATGTGACATTCAGGAGATAAACATCCAGCTGTTCCTTGATGCAACACTAATCTCAAGGGCAAAGCAGAGCACCGAGTGAAGTGTTGTACGCAGTCATGGATTAGTCATCAGCCGATCTGCTTCAACGTTTCCTGTTTGCTCATTTGTTTTTTAAATTTAAAGGCTGGTTGTGTCTTTCTTTCCCTATTTTCTTTAAACATCTTAGGGGCTAAACTGGGCAGCGCAGTGCCCATTTTGTAGGCGCTGCATGGCCTCCTAAACTAAGAAAATGGCGTCTGGAATGCGCGCGCACACTTCTAGTGTGACATGCGCTGGACGCCATATTGGTAAAGGCGTTTGCGCATGCACAGATATTGAATGCCGGCACCATGTAAAGTAGGGAGAATATGCGGTAGATCAGTGCGCAACACTGATTTAAAGGGATAGATGTGATATTGGAACTCCACACTCCAGCCAACGCACAGCTGAACAGGTCTTAAACAGCATGGAGGACCCCCCCCTCCCCCACACCAGCGCTATTTAAAGAGATCATGCAGGAGTTACAGGTTCGTTGCTGGATTATTGCTTCTGGCTGATGCATTTGTACCTTTTTTTTGGAGGTCTCCTATACTTGAATACTAGGCTGAGGGGACATAGCCTAAAAATAAGAGCGAGGACTTGCAGGAGTGAAGTTAGGAAACACTTCCACACGCTAAGGGTGCTAGATGTTTGGAACGCTCTTCTGCAAACGGCAGTTTATGCTCGCTCAATTGTTCATTTTAAATCTGAGATTGATAGATTTTTGTTAACCAAAGATATTAAGGGATATGGGTCTAAGGCGGGTATATGGAGTTAGGTCACAGGTCAACCATGATCTCATTGAACTGTGGAACAGGCTCAAGGGGCTACAGGGAGTGGGCTGGCTAGCTGACAGGCAACAGCAAGGGCACTGGCGGCGAGGCAGGGGTGGGACAGGAATGTTGTCATCCTAGAGGAGAGCAAGTCAATGCTCCATGGAGCCACTGCCACTTGCTGCTTCCTGTTATGCTTCACCTTCTCCCTCAAAAAAAGCAGGACGTAAGTCGGTGAGTGTCAAGCAAGATGTTTGGTTGATGTGGCTGTCATGGTAGAATAGCTGCCAGCTGTGAGTTGTGGGTGTGTGGCTTGCAACAGTGGTAAGGTGTGAGGATGAGAGGAAGCATCTGATTGGAAGAGGATTTTTATTCGTTCATGGGATGTGGGCGTCGCTGGCGAGGCCGGCATTTATTGCCCATCCCTAATTGCCCTTGAGAAGGTGGTGGTGAGCCGCCTTCTTGAACCGCTGCAGTCCGTGTGGTGAAGGTTCTCACACAGTGCTGTTAGGAAGGGAGTTCCAGGATTTTGACCCAGCGACAATGAAGGCACTTGTCTGGCGTGAATGTTACTTGCCACTTATGAGCCCAAGCCTGGATGTTGTCCAGGTCTTGCTGCATGTGGGCTCGGACTGCTTCATTATTTGAGGGGTTGCAAATGGAACTGAACACTGTGCAATCATCAGCAAACATCCCCATTTCTGACCTTGTGATGGAGGGAAGGTCATTGATGAAGCAGCTGAAGATGGTTGGGCCTCGGACACTGCCCTGAGGAACTCCTGCAGCAATGGTGAGTACTGATTGAAAGTGTTTGTTGGTAGGTGGGTGATGGGGGGTGTAGTGTGAGCAGCAGTAGATGCGGCTACTGGTACAGTTGGTAGGAGATGCCACTTGACAGTTGACCTCACTCACCTTGACCACTCATTTCAAAGCATCGAACTTCTTCCTGCACTGCATCCATGTTCGTGGTGCTATGCGCCTGGCATTGATTTGATTTCTTCCCCTACTGCCTCGAAAGCATATGTCTGGAGGGCCTCTTGCCCCCACTTACGGATATAGGATGCCCCTCCTTCTGTCCATCTCTTGCACCAAGGCCTCAAGTGCATCATCAGAGAACCTTGGTGCACACTGTCTCACAGGCCCAGTACAAACTCAGGTCGGCAGATTGGTGAGGTCTGCGGTGCAGATTGGAGGATGTGGGATTTAATAGTGCGCAACCTTTATTCAATGTTTTAAAATAACTCAACATAGGGACGGGACCTGCATTTGTGTTTTACGTGTGCGATGTCTGATCTCCGTTCAGACTCCATGTGGACCCGCATCTTATATTTTGCAAATCTCAGAGTCCCACAAATGTTGAGCAGCTCAGTTGTTGCTCATTAAAAATTCCAGAGGTCCCATCATCACCATGCTGCAGTATATTGCAGCACAGATTCACTTCCCAATTGACTCCCACCACTTGCTGCAGCCAGAATACACCACTCCTTTAAAAGGTGCAGGCTGCCTTTTAAGTGGTGCTAACCACTTGCGCTATCAGGGCCCCCTGCTGGTGAGCAGCCACTCAACAGCGCAGGTAGGGCTGGCTGCTCACAGCAATCAGGTAAATCACCAGGCAACACAAATGTTATGTGCTGCCTGCATCTCAACAACCGGGCGTGGGTTAATCACGTACCGCGACCCCCGCGCCCGGTTTCGGGGGTTATCCAATATGACCCCCCCTTAAATCTCTTCTTGAAATGTGTTCAGGTGAGAGCAGTGGATGCAACAAGCAGTGTGACCCATTCAGTAGAAGCGATGCTCTGAATGAAATCGGGTTAGAACGACGATCCCTCGCAGCTGAGCAAGAGTTTGCCTGTGTTTGGGTTATTTTGAGGTCGTCCCTTTGAATGAGGCCTCTCTCTGATCAGGTGTCCTGCTTATTTTAAATTTGAAATCATAGAATCATACAGCACAGGTGGAAGCCATTTGGCCCATCGTACCTGTGCAGGCTCTTTTAAAGAGCTCTCCCATTGGTCCCATTCTCCTGCACAGTCCCATAGCCCTGCAAATTTTTCCTTTTCAAGTGTATTTATCCAATTCCCTTTTGAAAGTTACTATTGAATCTGCTTCCACCACCTTTTCAGGTAGTGCATTCTAGACCATAACAACTTGCTACATAAAAAAATGTCTCCTCATCTCCCTTCTGGTTCTTTTGCCAATTACCTTAAATCTGTGTCCTCTGGTTACCGACCCTCCCGCCAGTGGAGATGTTTTTACCTCATTTACTCTATCAAAATCCTTCAAAATTTTGGAAAAAAAACATATATTTTTGAACTTACCTTTATTCCTCCTTTTCCCATAAAGAGTGGAGACAATTATAAAACAGAGCAGTCGTGACTCACTGGGGATTTGTAAATCAGCACCAAGGAGAGTGGGAGGCTGCAAAAGATTTGCGACCATTATAATTTTACTCACTACATAGTCAATTAATTTTGAAATGCAACGACATCTGACCTGATCTTCAATTTCGAAATACAGACAGCTGAATGTAAAAGCACTTGAATGTGTAAATGGTAAAATGCACAAAGCCTTTTTTGGTGGTCGCTGGGCTGTTTCAACTTTGATGCAGCAGATGGACCAATTATATTGGACCGAGAAGCATCCATTGTAATTGGATCTCAGCTGCTGAATAACAGATCCTGGCACATGTTTATAATGAGGTTAACGTTTAGCAGTTTAAAGTTTGCAGTTAGGAAAAGATGGAAAACAGGTTAAACAGTTGCCAAGAAATGGGGGTTAAGGAAAAATAGCCAATGAAATGGTGCCGTAAAGAGTGCGTTGCATCATGGGAGAGCGATATATCAAATGAACTTACATCGGTACCACACTGTAAGATTCTGGGCTTCCCTTCAATTATCCCATTTAATTGTACACACAAGCTGAGGATGCAGTGGAAAATGAATCTACTTCTTCTGACCCCTTTCCACTATGGGTAAGACGTCCTGGATTGCAAAACTGAAGCAAAGCATAATAATATCATGTCTACAGATAGCAAAAGCACTCCCCAACCTATCGGTTGTTACTAAAGTGGAACTGTCCCTTCATGCCTCTGAAGAGATGAAGATTTACTCAGACACAGCCAAGCAGTTTAAATATTTGGATTTCAATTCCAAGAGTCCTGATGCATAGTCCACTCCACTAAAGGGCATGCTTGATTGTTAGTACCTTCATGCAGTATTTTACAATTAGGACCACAGTGTTATATGAAATAGTGCATTAATTCATAAAGCAATAAGGCAGATGAGATGTTTTCTACCCTAACTATATATTGGGAGTCACAATGATCAGCTCATTAAATTGGTGTGCTGGGGAAGGGAGGGAACAATACTTTGGGACCTCTAGTGATAACCAAGGTGTGAGAAGGATCAATCTGGAAGAATGTCTGTCCTGGTCTTTATCTCTTGAAGGGTAAATGTATCCAGGGGTAATTCAGCATTTTTGACATCCTTAATTCTTTTAGTAAATTCAGGATGTGAATCATCAGGGCAGGTTGAATCCTGGAAAAGCAGATCCTGAAACTCCATTGCACTGTTTCTTGCAAAAGTTTTCACTGCCATGGACATTCTAGATACTGCAGTTTAGAGTCTCCCCCTGCGTTGCTTTCAAATCTTTATCTTATTAAAAGTATTCTCAATTCATCAAATGCACATTAACAATGTCACTGCATGCCCTGGGTATTACAAAACATGACTAATTTTCTTGCAAACGTTTTGTAGACATGGCAGAAACTGTCTTGAAAGGCAGACTCACACAGATGGCAATGAACGAGGGTTTTAGCATAAGGATGGAATCACAACAAAATGATGCATCAAAAATACATGCACTGAATAAATAAAGTCCCTAGCTGGTGGCTAAGCAATCATATACAGAGAAAAAGTTGAAGAAGGGAACGTGGCCATTACAGCCTGTTTAATTAAAACTGCTTTTTATGTTGTGCTAAGTCAAAAGCTAATTGGAAATGGCTCCCAGTGTGTGGGTCTTTTGCAGCCGGCTGCAGACTGAATGTAAACTTGCTGGGATTCACCAAGGCCAGTTGCCAGACAAACAAGCCACTGACTGTAGCAATTTCCAGCAAACTAACCTTCGGGTGGCATCTAGCAGAGTGAGACATTAGCAGTTACAGCATTAATAGGGTTCTCCCACAATGTAAAGGCAGCTAATTGGAATGTTTGCAAACCTGTGGGAAATGCTGGAAATTGGGCTCAAAGATGCTGAATGCTGTAATTCTGAAATATATTTTCCTATTTATTCACTGATTGTGTGTGCACAGTAGACCTGTTTAGAATTTAAATGTCTTGAGTCCTTCATGGTAAGCTTTTATATGAAACACATTTGTATAAACACATTTATTCCATATTCTCTAATGCATGCAACATTAAGAGGCTTTCCTCCGCTTTGTGATTCAGATTATGAAACCCTGAAAATGTTATCCAGTTTCTTGGTGGGCCAGCAAAACATCCCTCTATTTATCTGGTAGAGTGGGCTTTTAGACAAAGTGAGTTGATCCTCTGTGAGGAGAAAGGCAATGTATTTCTTTTAATATCCGGAGCTTGCTCAGACACCAACCCTATAATTCAAAACCACGTCAGCTGATATAATCATATTCACTTTAACTGTTTGTTACCTTTCTTGTTCTTAAATTTTTACTGTCTAGCTATGGATAGCCTTAATATGTCTTTCCTTTTTATTATATTTCATATTTGTGTAATGTATCAGGTATAGATGCAACTACTAAGGGGTGGAGGAGGGAGAATTAGGAATGAGAGGGACGTGTTCCCCAAACTTGTTTCGACATCGGTGATGTCACCCTCTCTAAATCCCAGACCAGAGGTACGACCTCACAACAACAACTTGCATTTATATAGCACCAAGGCGCTTCAGAGGAGCGTAATCGGACAAAAATTAACACCAAGCCAAAGAAGGCGCTATTAGGACAAGTGACCAAAAGCTTGGTCAAAGAGATAGGTTTTAAGGAGTATCTTAATGGAGGAGGGAGAGGCAGAGAAGTTTAGAGAGGGAATTCCAGAGCTTAGGGCTTAGACAGCTGAAGGCAAGGCTGCCAATGGTGGTGTAATGAAATACAGGTTTGGAAGATATTTAGGGCAACCAGACTTGAAAGGGTTAAATAGTCAAAGCTGTAGTTGAAATTTCTGTGTCAGCAGATAGACTGCTTTTGAATTAACTTGCTGAGGCTGCAGGATGGTGAACAGCCCATGAGCATCCTGTTATTGCAAACTAGGGGGGGAAAGAACACAATGGTATTTTCACTCCACATTGGTATCTTCACTCCTTCAGACCTACTAGAATGCTGAAGCTAGCTAGAACTCCCGTTAGCTTCAAGGCCTGTAGGATGATCCATCAACTGGAGGAACTAAGGAACATCGTGCTAAGATTAAGGAGAGATAAAGGGGTTTACAAGGTCCTGTCCCATCTGGACAGTACGTGTTGATTTGGGAAATACTTGATTGGATCTATTTTACTGCAGTTGGGGTATAACTGGAGGAGTCTGAGACTTTGTTAGTGTGGAAGCGAGAGGGGTGAGAAGCAGACACACCTTCTACCCAGAACGGAACGGGTAATATAATTTTTGTTCTCTACTGATAACTACTGCTTAGAAACTTGCATGTGTTGATCCTTGTGTGAAGTTAATAAAGTATCCAATTGGACTCAGGTCGAATCTTTCCAAGATTGGGGCAAAGGAAGTGGAGGAATTAACAAAAGGCTAGAGTTGGAGGAATGCAGAGTTCTCGGAGGGTTGTAGGACAGGAGGAGGTACAGAGATAGGGAGGGGCGAGGCCATGGAGGGATTTGAACATGAGGATGAGAATTTTAAAATTGCTGGACCGAGAGTCAAGATAAAGCAGCCCGCTTGATTGGCACCCCATCCACCACCCTAAACATTCACTCCCTTCACCACCGGCGCAATGTGGCTGCAGTGTGCACCATCCACAGGATGCACTGCAGCAACTCGCCAAGGCTTCTTCGACAGCACCTCCCAAACCCGCGACCTCTACCACCTAGAAGGACAAGAGCAGCAGGCGCATGGGAACAACACCACCTGCACGTTCCCCTCCAAGTCACACACCATCCCGACTTGGAAATATATCGCCGTTCCTTCATTGTCGCTGGGTCAAAATCCTGGAACTCCCTTCCTAACAGCACTGTGGGAGAACCGTCACCACACGGACTGCAGCGGTTCAAGAAGGCGGCTCACCACCACCTTCTCGAGGGCAATTAGGGATGGGCAATAAATGCCGGCCTTGCCAGCGACGCCCACATCCCGTGAACGAATAAAAAAAAAGTCAATGTAGGTCAATGACTACAGCACAAATAAAGAGTTGGGGAGAGGGCAGGGGAGATGCTACTAATATTTTCTCGTCCCCAGACTCTTTATTTGTGGTTGTGCCTCTGGTCTGGTTAACATTTGGTTGGTGACTCTTGTATTAGTGTAATAAAGTCTACTGCATGCACACAAATAAAAATGATCTTATTCAGTTGAAATATGGAACTTTTGAACAATGAAATTCTAAACTTTTCTCTACGTGGTTTGAATAAAATTTGAGGATTCAACTTTTCTTTTACTCTGAAATCACTGCACACAACAAAGCCCAGACCTTTGCTGCTTACTGTGAATATTTATTATGCAACTTCTTCAGTGCGATTACATTGTTTTTTGTAAGGTACAAAATCCTCTGCTTTTAACCAAGTCATTTCCCCCCTTTCTCTTTTCTTGTTTCCTTGCACCATGTACCAAATGCAACTGAGAGGTGAGGGGGGGGGGGCAACCTGTTCCCTGTTCTGGTCTGCCTACTTCCACCCCCGTGACATCACCCGTCTCTGCCCCTGCCTCAGTTCATCCGCTGCTGAAACCCTCATCCATGCCTTTGTTACCTCTAGTTTTGACTATTCCAATGCTCTCCTTGCTGGCATCCCATCTTCCACCCTCCATAAACTTGAGCTCATCCAAAACTCTGCTGCCTGTATCCTAACTTGCACCAAGTCCCGGTCTCCCTTTATCCCTGAGCTCACTGACCTACATTGGATCCCGGTCCGGATATGCCTTGATTTTAAAATTCTCATCCTAGTTTTCAAATCCTTCCATGGTCTCACCCCTCCCTATCTCTGTAACCTCCTCCAGCCCTACGACCCTCCGAGATCTCTGCGCTCCTCCAATTTTTGCCTCCTGCGCATCCCCAATTTTAATCGCTCCACCATTGGCGGCCGTGCCTTCAGCTGCCTAGACCCCGAGCTCTGGAATTCATTCCCTAAACCTCTCCGCCTCTCTACCTCTCTCTCCTCTTTTAAGACGCTCCTTAAAACCTACCTCTTTGACCAAGCTTTTGGTCACCAGTCCTAATACCTCCTTATGTGGCTCGGTGTCAAATTTTGTTTGATAATCGCTCCTGTGACGTGCCTTGGGACGTTTTAGTACGTTAAAGGCACTATATAAATATAAGTTGTTGTTGTTATTGTCCCTCCACTAATGCTGCATGTACTGGCTGCCAGGGGGAGTGCAAAAATGGTCATTGATGGCCCTACACATTTGTCTGCTTAGAACTGTTTCTGATCTGTCACTGCAGTTGTTACGGGGCCTCTGTCTCACTCTCACTCTCTCTCTCTGCACTTACACTACAACCAGTTCACATTGACACTAACTGCAGTATAAATACAGTCTTTCTCTCACACACTATTGCACTCTACCTCTACGACTAATGCAATTGGTTTCCTGTTGGAGCTGCCCCTGTCAAGCATACATTTGATGTGCATGAAAAGGTGTTATTCTTCACACTGTAAACTAGTTAAAATAGGGTTAATGTTCTTATTGTTTTACGTGAGATTTCAGCTGAGAACAGCAATACAGCACTGATCAATTTTGAATCTTTGGTGAGTAGGTTTGCTATCTTACTCCAAATCCAAACCTCAACTGGGGAAGGGGCAGAATAGGAGTAAGCCCATGGGCTGGGATGATGGTTTGAGTCCTGGTGTTTGCTTTGATAATGATGAAAACCTCAATGAATTTCAGAGCTAAGGTGCCCATATCATAAAGCAAATAAAAAAAACAGACTTTTGTTTTAAATATGGGACTTTTGTTGCCTGGTTACCATTTAAAAAATTTTCAAACACCTCTTTCAAAGAAAAACTGGTCAAAATTTGGCAAGTGACCCATATTTTGTATCTGAGTCCCACAGATTAGGTCAGGCTAGAGGAGAAAGTCTCCACTGGGCATTGGGAGCTGGTCAGGGCTGTTACTACTTTTGGAGTGGAGGGTTTCGGTGATCAAGCAGCTGGTGGCTGCCATGTTCTGGTACCAACCAGACACCTCCCTGGTTTTGTCACCTAGACAACAATTTTGACAAGTCACAGTCTTGTTAGAGAAAGAGAGATTTCATTGAAACACTTTGCTGCATATAGTGACACCTTTCTTCCCGGCCAGAATGGAGATGATTGGGTGATTCCCCTGTCAATCACGCCTGTAGACCACACTGCTGTAAATGGCTGGGATTGATTTTACGCACATAATTTGTATTATGTAACTAGCCTCCACTTACAGCATTTTGCTAGAGAAATAACCCTGTTTTTATCAGGAGACGTTGCTGTAGTTTTTGTCATGAGTTATGTTTGCTGTAGTTCATAGAGATTCTTTTTTTAAAATAGACTCTGTTTGCTGTCAGTCCTGCCATAAGTCCCGCTCCACCTCCAACTCATTGACTGACACAGTGGTGTCAATAGACGCTTTAAACAACTTATCACAGCAACCAATTAGTTCTTATTTTAGATGGGGAACTTTTAAAATTAAATTGCAGTTTCTGATTAAAAATGTGACAAATAGCTGTATTGAGAGACAACAATTCTTAGCTTCCTTCTCAAAACAGAAATAGCAGTTATATACATCCCAACTGCTGCTTAAAATAGGGCTCCCCCTTTGATGTGAAACCTCCCAGACTGATTAAAGAAAGAAATACTTACATTTATATAGCACCTTTCATGACCTCAGGACATCCCACAGCACTTTACAGCCAATGAAGCGCAGTCACTGTTGTAATGTAGGAAGCACGGCAGCCAAATTGCACACAGCAAGGTCCCACAAACAGCAATGAGGTAATGATCAGATCATCTGTTTTTTTAGTGATGTTGGTTGAGGGATAAGTGTTGGCTAGGAGACTGGGGAGAACTCCCTGCTCTTCTTCAAAGTAATGCCATGCAATCTTTTACATCCACCTGAGTTGGTAGCCAGAGCCTTGGTTTAACATCTCATCCAAAAGACAGCACCTCCAACAGTTCAGCACTCCCTCAGTATGCACTAGAGTATCAGCCTAGATTATGTACACGAGTCTCGAGAGTGGGACTTGAACCCATAACCTTTTGTGATTCAGAGGCAAGAGTGCTACCCACTGAGCCACAGCTGACACCAAACACTATCATCACCATTGATACAGTGCGTGAACTGGGAGTGATAATTGAGCATTATCAAATTCCTGAACAAAACCAGCTGTGACACTTTGAAGCTGCCAATTAAACCCTAAAGGGGCCGCTACAAATGTGACTTTTATTTAGGTATTGTAGGACAAACTTGACTCTACACACAATGAATTGCCTATGGTTAACTTAAAACATACAGCAACTGTTTTTTTGACTACTCTTGTTAGGGGGAATGAACCTGGGGATGGGGACAGAAAGTACGGAGTGGAGTTCCCAAGAGATTCCTGTGAATCGCCTTAGGGTGTTTTACTACGTTAAAGGTACTATATAAATGCAAGTTGTTGCTGTTTTGTTGTTGAAGCAGTCCATTGCTCTGGGAATATCATCTATAATTTAACAGACATTAGTAACTTTTTTCATTCCTGGATGATAGTGTGAATCATTAAATAACTCAGTACCAGTTAAGTCTCTCGCAACAGGCCTTTCACAAATCAGGGAGCACACCTTCTCCAGAGGGTCTTCAAATTAGATACCACAGGAGTGAAGTAGCCTCATTCCCATTTTCACTATCAAACATCAATCCACCCACCTAACTCTCTTCCTCCAGTTTCCATAGTAGCCATCGGTCTAAGTGTAGGAACCATTACCCAGACCTCTAGAACAATGCAGGATGCCACTCGCTTCCTACCATCTGCTGAAATGTAAAAAAAAATTGATACCACCCACCACAGATCTCTTACTAATTGCCTTCCCATTACCCACCGACAACTCTAATTTTCCCTTCATTTAAGTCATTAATGAAGAGATTTTGAAGACACCAAAAGTAGCAATTATGCATTCAAGACATTTTGTAACCATTTTATATTTCTAAAATGTAAAATTGTAAGTCCTATTTTTATTCTTTATGTGAACTGTAGGTTATTTGCCTTAATTCTCAACTTAGCAAATGCTAATCTGTTACTTGTTTTTCTATTTTTTAAATGCTTTAAATCTTTATCTTATTGCAACATTTAGGCCCTGAAATTCTTTGGTTAGTCCCTGGTCCCAGCCTACTCCCCACCCATCATTTGCCTTGCAAAGATGGAAGTTCTCCCCCTTGACAAGACATTGAGGAAACCCCTGGAAATGACAAGACCGAGTGTAACTAGGTCTTCTCCATTTTCGTGGGGGGGGTTTGCTGGTCACCCACTGGAGTTACAGTAGGATACCAGTGGAATCCCTGCAGAATTTTAGCATCTTAGTCTTCCAGTGACTATTTTAGTTAAATGGAAAACAAATTGTAGGAACTTGGGTATAAATAATACGCTCAAGAAAAGAATTGATCTGACTTATGCCTCTTTCTTTTCTCTCTTTCTTTCCCTTTTTGTTTCTGTTTTCTATTTGCTTCCCGTTCTCATCTTGTTTTCTCCCCTTCCCTTCTTTCTTCCTGAACAGTCCATATTTATGTCTCTAAAACTTAATCATTTTTTGTAATTATGTAAAATATAAGAACACTATTTAGGACGTTACTCCAAAAATGGAATGAGTCTTTGGCTTTGTGGTAGCATTCCTGCCTCTAAGTCAGAAGGGTTCGAGCCCCACTCTAGACAGCCTCAGCGAGTGGAGACTAGAATATGGTCTCTCAATACTAGGTTGACATCCGACTCACATCCGGAGGGAGTGGCCACTGGCTCAGTGGTAGAATTTCTGCCTCTGAGTCAGAAGAGTTGGGCTTGAGCCCCACTTCAGACAACCTCAGCGAGCAGCAATCAGACTGCCGGCTCTGAATACTGGATTAACATCCAACGGGGGTACTTGCACCTGAGTGGTGTGAATAGGTGTGCTCCTTCCATTGTAAGGGTAGGTAGGGCTCTTTAGCCTAAGTTGCAGCCCACCTGGGAGAAGGTATTTCCAAGATAAAATCTGTGAGGGAGGCAACAGGAAACGACCTCAGCTACTCTTCACTTGTAAGTGGCTCAAGAATCTCATGTGTGAGACTTGAGTTAGGACCTGTCCCTGGGGAACAACACAACAGATGGACTCCAAAAAATATTTTGTAATAACGCATATTTGCAACAATAGTAAAATACACTTATATTTAAGTACTTATATAAATACATTTATAGTTATTAGGGTTGATTTTCCGAGTCCTCGCCCATCGGCGATGCATCATTTTCTGATAGGGCTCAGAACATCTATCCCATTGTGTAAAATGTAAAGAATTCAAATGGAAAGGAAAGGTGGAAGCTCAATAACTTAAATTAGTTAATTTGACAGACGGCTTATCAAACACGCTAAATATGTAAAACCAGTAAAAGTTCAGTTGAACTTTTCATACCTCCATAATTCAGGCTCTCTCCAGATGTTGTTTTTATTTTTATTCATGCTTAATGCAAAAGTCAGCTTCCATAGGGAAGCACGTGTTTCTTATGAGCAAAGTATCTAGAGTGGTGGGCAGGGATGGACTGGCCATACGGGAAACAACAGCTTGCATTTATGTAGCGCTTATAACACAGGGAAATGTCCCAAGGTGCCTCACGGAATTGTAATCAGACAACATCGGGAGATTTCCCAAGTGGGCCTGTGAATGGTTCCTTAGTGCTGTATTATTGGTGCTCCCCTTTTTCTGTGAGAATCCCGCACCCTTTCGGGGGAGCCATTCTGCCTCTGGTAGTGAGCCTCTGGGGGAACAACGAACCCTTTTATTGTTGGAGTATGTACTGGAAATAACATAGGATACCACTGTATGTTGCTGAGCTCTCCAACTGATGGAAAACACCACACTAATAGACCTTTAGCTCAAACTGAAACTACAAATTCTTCTGTAAAAGAAGTAAAATTATACAGAAGCATGAGCATTCAGTAGATTAAAATAATACATACAATACTTAAAGTCCACTAATATATTAAACTGTTTCCTGAGATCAACTTAGCAAATTGTTTCAAGATGCTTACTTCGATTTAAATTGAGTTTTGATGATAGATCATAGCTATAACTGTCACAGCATTTCTTTTCACTGCAGTGACTTAAATGTGCAGTCTCCAAGTGAACTGAAGATGCTCACCAGGCTGCAACACAGATATTCCTAGTCCAGGCAATTAGCTTACATCTCCGAGTAAAAGAGGGCTGCATATAGTGACCCCACTATTCCCGGCCAGAATAGAGATGATTGGGTAATTCCCCCATCAATCACGCCTGGAGCCCGCACTGGGAGTAAGTGACTGGGATTGATTTTACGCACATAATTTGTATTATGCAAATATCCTCCACTCACTGTATTTTGCTGGAGAAATCACCCTGCTTTTATCGGGAGAAGTTGCTGTAATTTCGGTCATGTGTCTTTTATCGGGAGAAGTTGCTGAAATTTCGGTCATGAGTTCTGTTTCCTCTAGTTCATACAGATTCTTTTAAAATAGTCTCTGTGGACTGTTTGCTCGAGTAAATAGACTTTGTTTGCTGTATAATAGACTAGTCCTGCCCTGCCTCCAACTCATTGGCTGACACAGTGGTGTCGATAGACACTCTGATTACAGAGTCCTTCCTTCATTATGTAAATTTCTTCAAAGAAGTCCCAGGCTTTTTTCATTAATCAGGTTAGCATGTTATTAATCAACTGCACCAACCTGGACAGAAACAGTGTCAATGACCATCTGTTTGGCCCTTATCCCTCAGCTGATTAATTACCAGATCAAACAACCTGGCCTGCTTGTGCAGTCTCTGGCAGTATCTTTTAATCATTAGGATGAGAACACTTCCATCTCAAATACTTCCAAACATGCATATTTCTTGTAAAGTAAGGATGTATGTCTCATACCCCACCCCCCCACCCTCAGCAAGGAGCCACAGAAAAACATTTTAAATTTGTCCATTTAGAGCTAGTTAAAATTTCTCCAAAACAATATGTTCAAATTTTACCATTAAAGCCAAGAAAGGTCTTGTTTCTGTCACTTAGAGATTTTAAAAATGTACTTTCAATTAGTTTTGAATAAACATCTAGTGCACATGATATGCGGGAGGGTGAATTCACCAGCCTGACACTTCCAGCCTTCGAAGGAAGTGGGTGTCAGAGAATCAGTGCTACAGTCTGGTAGCTCCATCTCCGATCGGCACTTTGAGCATAAAGGGAATACAAGAACAGGAGTAGGCCATTCAGCCCCTGGAGCCTGTTCCGCCATTCAATTAGATCATGGCTGATTTGTATCTTAATTCCATCTACTAGCTTTGGTTCCATAACCCTTAATACCCTTGCCTAACAAAAAACAATCAATCTCAGTTTTTAAACTTTCAATTGACACCCAGTCACGACAGCATTTTGGGGGAGAAAGTTCCAGTCTTCCACTACTCCTAGTAGAGCAGGTTGGAGATAGGACTACTGCACTGTAGCACCAATTCTCTGACCCATGCTTCCTTTGAACACAGCACCCCCTGGGAGTGTGGGATCAGTGACTTTACCCTATAATGAAAGAACCTAAAGCTGCAAAGATAAGATGGGTCAGGTCAAATAGAAGGTGGGTTGAGCTTATCCTAACTAGGTCAAGAACATAATTTTATAAAAGTTAAGTAGTATTCAAGTTTTGGACAAAGTAATTAAACCAAAGAATGTGCTGAGCAGATTAAATCTGAATATTTAAAACTCTTCGGCACCTGGATTACAAATCACATAAATGCTGCAGCAACCTATGAGTTCAGTGTAAATAAAACATATTAAGACTCAAAACAAGGCAATTAATCATACACAATTACTAAGACAGAAATAATTACTAAGGTGGCAATTACAAACCCTGGAGCTCATCCTGTAACTTAATTAGTTTTCCAAAAGTTAAATCCTATTTAACCCTGCTCAACTATGTAATGTTGCTGACCTGTGCAACCTAATTTTACCCAAATTCAGCACAAACTGCCTTGTATTCCCTCTCCAGTGTGCTGTTTGTTATATCCTGCATTGCCTTGCACCAACAGTCATACTTTCATATTCTTTGATTTCATAGCCATCTTTCGGATGAGATGTTAAGCCAAGGCCCCATTTGCCCTCTTGGCTGGGCATAAAAGATCCCATGACACTGTGTCCTGGCCAATATTTATCCCTCAACCAACATCACTAAAAAAAAACTGATTATCTGGTCATTACCTCATTGCTGTTTGTGGGACCTTGCTGTGCGCAAATTGGCTGCTGCGTTTCCCTACATTACACTTCAAAAATACTTCATTGGCTGTAAAGCACTTAGGGACGCCCTGAGGTTGTGAAAGGCGCTGTGTAAATGCAAGTCTTTCTTTCTTTCTATATCATATCTTTCAGATAAGAGCTCAATGGCAGCTTTAAAGCCAAAGCGATGAGGGACTTGATGCTCACAGGCTCTGGTTTGATCAGGAACCAACGTTCCAATCTCCATTTCCCGTTAACTTTCAATATACGCGGTGAAGGTAGATTAATCTTTTCTTTCTAGGAAGAAACCATTTGTCTTTTAGTAAAACAATCATGAAGATAAAACACCCCCTGGGTAGTGATCAGTCATCTACTATCTGGGATAATAACAACTGCCTTTGTAATTCAGAAATATATGGAATTGGAAAGCAGTTCGGATAATACATAGGGTCTGTCCTTATGTGACAAAATGACCACACGTTAACAATTTCAGCTTGTTCTAATTGCAGATCAGGTTGCTTCTGGTAGACACATTTTTCATTGGTTTGTACATTCCTTTTAATTTTACTAGTGTGCCAGCGGAGACAGTCATTTTTAAAGAGCCAGCACTCTGGAACTAAAAAGCAGTGTCTGAGAATTCTTCTAAAATTAGAAAAGGTTACTAAGGGGTCATGGCTGGCACTTTGTAAATTAGCATTGCTTTGTGCTCCTTGGGTGACATTTTAATTATACATGTTTGGCAGTGGGTCCATTAAGCAGCTCCAGGTCATGTGTTTTCAAAACTCGGATATACGCGCATATTACAGTTTTACTCCTTGTCTAACTTGTCTCCCTCTGGTCTAGGAACAGACTTTAGATGTGCTCAGCATAACTCATCCCTCTTCAATTAAGCTTTTTTTTAATAGAATGCAGAACTTAAACATTAATATAAACAAATATTACCCCCCCCACCCCCGCTCCATGGTTTTCTCCATGATTGTCCCCTCTTTTTTGATGATGGTACCCATCATCCAATTCAATATCTGCTTGAGCGTAAATTAGATGTGTGGGAAAAATCACCCGTCCATCCTTTAGTGAGCTCACCCTACGTGTATTTCTGGTATTGGGCTCAATGCCATGTTATGGATGAGCTCCTGATGATCTATGATTGGGAGCTCACCATTTGGTGGGTGGGAAATATGGTCTGATACAGGATATACATGCCTGAAATAACTTAAAGGACGAGGCATGGTGATTTATAACTTTTTGGAAAGCAGAAAGCTTTTTTTTGCAGGAATGAAGTGTCTGCAGAGAACGCAGGAGGCTGGAGAATGGGTCATTTCTCAGGGGGAGACATTGAAATTCTCACGGAGGAAGTGAGGTAGAGTAAAGGGGACCTCTTTTGCAGTGAACACTGGAGGGCCCCAAAAAGAGAAGCACGGGAGAAAGGGAAGTGGCGACTAGTGTTAATGCCACCTTCGCCATAGAAACACTGCTTGAAGAATTTTAATGATATTACTAGGTCAACCAGGGTAAAGGAATGTACCATTAGTCATTACCTTCCTGGCACTAACAATTAACACCCACTGTTTTAAAGTACTTTCAGTGCGTACTGTTCATGCAGCAATGTGCACTTTTCACCCCCAGCCATCATGTGGAAGTGTTCCTTCACTCACAACATTACATCTATTCAGCCCTAAATAATCCATCCAACCGAAGCAGCTGCCTGATGCTTGTACATGTGATCACACCAATTATGTTAGATGTCAGTCGAGGCTCAGTGGGTGGCACTCTCGCCTCTGAGTCAGGAGGTCGTAGGTTCAAGCCCCACTCCAGGGACTTAAGCACAAAATCTAGGTGACGTCAGAGTATGAGTGGGACGGGGAATTAAAATGGCTGCGCTTGTGGACTGAGCAGAGGTGTTCAGCAAAGCAATCACCCAATCTGGGTTTAGTCTCCCCAATGTAGAGGAGACTGCATCGTGAGTAGCAAAAACAATATACTAAATTGAAAGAAGTACCTCTATCATTTCCGCCACCTCCAGTGCGATGCCACCACCAAACACATCTTCCCCTCCTTTCAGCAGTCCGAAGGGACCGTTCCCTCCGCGACACCCTGGTCCACTTTTCCATCACCCCCAATACCTAATCCCCTTCCCACTGCACCTTCCCATGTGAGCGCAGGAGATGCAACACTTGCCCTTTCACCTCCTCCCTTCCCCCCAGTCCAAGGCCCCAAACACTCCTGCCAGGTGAAACAGAGATTTCCTTGTACTTCTTTCAATTTAGTATACTGTATTCGCTGCTCACAACGCGGTCTCCTCTACATTGGGGAGACTAAACGCAGATTGGGTGATTGGTTTGCTGAACACCTCCACTATGTTCGCAAACTTGATCCTGAGCCTCCTATACTGTTCCAATGAAGATCAATGCAAGCTCAAGAAACAGTACCTCATCTTTCGATTAGGCACTTTACAACCTTCCGGACTCAACATTGATTTAAATAACTTCAGATCATAACCACTGCTCCCATTTTTTCGGACAGCTGATGCCGGTAATGGTTCTGATGTTGCCATTTATAGCTCCTCTAGACCCATCTTTTGTTTCTTTTCTTGTTCCATTACCACCCTCCTTGCCTTGCACCCTTTTTGTCATTTAATCACTCTCGCCCTTCACCCTATCACAGACCTTCCCTTTTGTTCTTTCCTCCCCTCCTTCCCCACTTTGCCTGGCTCTATACTTGCTTAAAATCTGTTAAATCTTTAACTTCTTCCATTTCTGATGAAAGGTCATCGACCTGAAACGTTGGCCCAGAAATTGCTTAGAAAAGAACAGTGAACTCAACACCGCTCACTGTTGTTAGAGGCGAAATCAAAGAGCAAGTTCCAGCGTTCGCACTAGCGCAATGAAACGCGGAAATCCAGAACTTGCTCCTCCTGGTTCACCAGCGATATGACAGCTTCAAATTAAAGGTATATCGCCAACTGGAATCAGTGAAATCATTGATAGAGCGACAACTTGCTCATTTGCCCAGCTGGAAAGTAACTAATATCATCATGAAACAGGTACTCTTAAAAATACCAAGTCTAAACTAAGTCTTCATGACTGCCAAACAACTAAAAATGAACTTTTAAAAATGTGGAGTCTCATTACTCCTTATTTTAATAGCTTTTGGTCATCAATTTTTTTTAAAATTAAAAAATTATAATTTTAAAAAACTTTTTGGTTGTGTCTCTTTTATTTCATTCGATAATTTCTTACCCTCTCTTTCTTCGCTGTCTATAACTGTTTTTACAATGATTTTAATATTGTACCTTTCACCTCCTGGATTTCACTTTCGCAGCTTGTCAAAAATTCTGCAATCTGGTGGAGGGGAGAGATCGTTCCTCTTGCTTCTCCCATGGGTCCGAGCGTCGCTTGAACTAACACTGGGATCTTCCCCGCTTCCTATTCGAGGAATTGCACCCAGTAAAGGCCGTGGTAAGTTAGTGGGTCAGTATAAATCTATGGAGCGGCGAGTACTGTTGGTTCACCATTCCAAGCAATTTCTGGGCCGTTAACTCTGTTTCTTTCTCCACAGATGCCACCTGACCTGCTGAGCGTTTCCAGCACTTTCTGTTTTTATCATAGGTAGAACTAGAATCAAGTCATAAATTCCCTGCACTCTGATACTGTGAATTGGGAAAATAACAGAATATGCCAGCACTTGCGCATTAAATTTGATTTACTTAGAAACAGAAAGTGCAATGAGAAATTAGCACAGTCATGCAAAACTTATTCAACAGTGAAAATATTGTGATTTATGGTGCCATTGTGCACAATAACTGAGCCTTGTGAGGGGACATTAATTCATCTAAGGGGCAAAGTAACCCTGGATCCATCAGAACCTCAGCTCTTAACTAGCAGAGATCAGAAAAGCCTGCATAACATACAGTAAGATTTACGCTTAGTATCATAGATCTTTTGTCTGAAAGAGAACAATAGGTTAAGGTTTTGAGTCTAACTCTTCCCTTCACAAACCTTAACATTTTGAAATAATACGTTCTTTACAATCTTAATATTCAGAAAGCACGGAATGAGAAAAAGCAACTTAGTCATCAATGCCCTTCTTCCACATGCGATGTACAATCGTTCCTCACATGGTCTATATCTTATCTCCTTAATCTGCATAATTTCTTCTTGACTGCAATGGTTGGCAAGACAACCTCTACAATATCTTTTTGTCAGCACATCTTCCATTATTCAATCCAAGTCTGTTGCTTTCACAAGTGTCATTTTCTTGGATCCAGAAAAATAAAAGCTACCGTGTTCCATGCAGTGCTGGAAACTAGACCCCAAGAAAGTATGGTACAAGAGAAAAAGTCACACTGAGCCTTGAACACTGGACCCTCGCAATACACCTCCAGTGCTTTATCTACTGACCCGTGCAGCCCCTAAAAGTAATCTCTGGGTGGGGCTTACAACTTTTCTCAACCATTACATTCACAAGCTTTACCAAACGTGATTTGTTATAAATTTGGGTGTGCTGTAAATACCTTCTGGGTTTCAATGGCGTCCATCGCTGCTGCAAGCGGTTTGAGGAGTTGATATTTATGGGAGTTGATTCCCACCGCCTTCTATCTACGTGTGAGGTATCGGGACCCAGGACTGTAACAATGAAATTCCCTTGTTTCCTGGACTGGATCTCCTTTTCTTTCGCACATGTACTCCTCCAGTCTCTCAGAATGGGGACAGAATTAACACTACACGAGGCAAATTTTGGTTCAAATCATCAGCTGCTGTATTCCACAGTAAGGTGAAATGTACAGAGCAATAGCTGTATTCAGATCGCTTAGTTCAATCAGTGTAACTTACATTCGCGTATTGTGTACAAAATAAACAGCATTCAATGATAACCCACTCCGATGGGTCGTCTTACTAATTTATACACAATAATATCTGTGTATTCTGTCCTACACACCCTGGGCACAGTCATTCTCCTTTTGTAGCCTTTTGCTAATTGATTGCCTGTGCGGTCCAGTTTCCACAAGCCAGGTAGATTTTTTTGTATCTGTGTGACTCTAATGTCAGCAGTTGGTCAAAACTGACTATCCTCCGCCAACTCCCCCCGCCCCCCTCACTCCCCAACACACACACAGACCAGAGTCCCCCAGTCTAGCATGGCAATCCCCCTACTGAGTTCAATGAATAGGATTGTCACAGCAGCAAGTTGCTGAAATGTCAAACTATCCCTCCTTGTCTCAAAATGCTGGTTTCAGACTCACCGAGTGAAAGCTAATACCGATCTGTGAATTTGACCCGTTTAAAGCAACGTTAAAGAACATTTTAAATAACTTATACCTAGATTCATTCTGTACAAAAATGGTCCAGAAGTGTGACAAGGTTATAGTAATTAGTTGTGAGCTGATGGGTTGTTTGGGATGGAAATGGATTGGAAGCAATTTTCAAAAACGTAATTTTTCTCAAACAAAAGTTTTAAGCCTTTAATAAACCATCGTAGCTCATTCTCTTTCACCTTGTATGATTTTACATCTGATTTTAATCAACATCTGGCCTTCTATAGAACTTAGCATTTGGAAAATAGTGGGATTGAAGTGGCAAAACTTGAACAACAAATTTGCAGGACGTGCCTTGCAACATAAATGACTGATGGACAAATGTGAATCTACATAACACAGCTCTGAGAAAGAAGAAAGCCCTGATTGTAACTCCAGGTCAGTTTTGGGCGGGTGAGTTTTGGTTTCAGTTTAAAACTCACAACCTGCAGCCAAAAAGTGACCCAGGGTAATATTAACTCTCGGGCCCCGTTATAATCCAACCAGCGGGTTTCCCATTGAATTGGCTGATCCGGCTGGAAAGCCGCCCACTTCTGGGATGCAATTTCCGGTGGGTCAACTAGAGCCCTATTCAATGCAGGAATGCACCTCTTAAAGCGAGATTGCATTCCCTTGTGGCCTCTTTCGTTTCCAAGATGATGAAAGAAAAATCTTCTCTGAAATGAGTCGCAGGCGCCAAGGTTTTCAGAAGCCTCCCTGGAGGTGATTGTGGAAGAGGTGAGGACGAGATGGGAATTCCTGTTCACCAGCAGTGCCGGTAATGTTGCCAAACACACTGTCCACCAGGCAGGGAGAGAGATTTCAGAGGTGGTCAGCTCCAAGAGTGTGATCCCCAAGATCTGGATACAGTGCAGGGAGTGCTTCAATGACCTCACTAGAGTAGCAAGGGTGAGTACTGCTCTTCATTTATCCCCCTCTCTCTACAATGCATGGCAACAACCTTTCACCCCCTCCGCCAGCACTCTCAACAATTCTCTCCCCTCCATCACTTCCTTCACCACCCAGCACAAGGCCACACTAAACCACCTCTCACTCTTATTACAAACACTCACCTTTTATTTCCTTCACACCAGCCTGTAACAACTTGCTAGCCTTTGCAGAATAAGCAATTTATCTCAAAGCTCTTTCCTCAACACACTCCACACGCTTGCTTCCCATTCACCTCCTCCTCATCCTGCATGCATTTTGCTTCTTCTCTCTCTCAGTATATGTACTGCCAGCACAACCCCCACACCTCTCCTCTCCTTTTCAATAGCCACTCACTAACTCTCACCCTCTTTTTCTGCAGGATAAAACATCTCGAAATAATCGTGAGTGGAGCAAGACTGGGGGGAGGACCAACTAACCTCATGATCCTGAGTGAGCCGAAGCAGCAAATCCATGGAAATTTGTGGGTCTGCCAGAACTGTGCGCATCAGGCATTTCGAGTCTGGGGGCTTCACTGAACAGGGTCTCTGACAATTACTTGTACCCATTCATTAAGCACTGGAAAAAGACATATTCAGCTAGCTTAACTACATCAAATTACATTGTGGGACATGCCTTTTGTAACGGTGCAGCCTCCCAATGCCATCCTAATACTTCTCAACAGCCAGACCCCCGAGAACTCTGCGTTCCCCCAATTCTGGCCTCTTGTGCATCCCTGATTTCCCTCGCCTCAGGACGTTCCAAAGTGCTTTACAGCCAATGAAGTACTTTTGAAGTGTAGCCACTGTTGTAATGCGGCAGCCAATTTACACACAGCAAGGTCCCACAAACAGCAATGTGATAATGTCTAGATAGTCCGTTTTAGTGTTGTTAGTTGAGGAATAAATATTGGCCAGGACACTGGGGAGGGTTCTCCTTCTCTTCTTAGAATAGTGCCCTGGGATCTTTTATATCAACCTGAGAGGGCAGACAGAGTCTCAGTTTAATATCTACTGACAGTGCAACACTTGCTCAGCACTATACTGAAGTGTCAGCCTGGATTATGTGTTGAAGTCTCTGGAGTGGGACTATGAACCCACAACCTTATGACTCAGACGTGAGAAGAGCTACCCATTGAGCCACAGCTGACTAGCATGAAAGGGACCTTTCAATGACCCACAGAGGACATCTCTGACGTCCACCTCGTTGCCTTATACTGCTGCATTAAGGAGGTAACTGAAGCTCTGTGTCGCCATGCTCCCCTCTACATACATTTCAACAGGAATCAGCAGTAGATTAACCACTGCAAGCAGGTAGACAAATGTATGTAGGTCATGTTGCCAGTTCTTCCAGTGAGCTCTGTAATTGGGCACCGTTCTTTTCCTATGGATATATTTACAGTAACAGACCTGCTGTTGGCCATCATCTGATTAGTTTTTGCTGCGGACTGCCTGCCTTCCAGTTTGTCTTTTTGGACAATGGATCCTTCGTTATCTGCATAATAAATGAATGACATGTTGAAAAATTGAATGATGAGTTAATTTTAGTGAGTTGTGCGGTGCTAGCGCTGTGTGTGCTTGGCTGCCATGCTTGCCCCATGTGTTTTGTCAACCTCTCCGTGTTGATTGTGGAATGTGTGCTCTTATTAACTGGTCACACAGCTGAAGGATTAGCAGTGATGGATGGTTGAGTCGCCAGCTGCAGAGGATACAGAAGCAAAAGGAAATTTTTTTGGACACCAGTTGATCTTTTGTTGCCCCTTTCCCACCTCACCAACAACATTTATATCATGCCTTTAACACATGAAAAACATGCCAAGGCCCTTCCAGTTGGGTGATTGTAGCCTACTACTTCTACAGTACCAGCATAGAGCCTTGCTCGATGGAAGCATGGATTGGAGAATTGGGTGTAGAGATCAGCACGTCCAATTCACAGCACTCCCCATTTTCCAGTCATTCTTTATAATTTACCGCTGCACCAATTTCTCCAAACTGTACTCCCATTCGGCAAGGCTTCATGCTTCAAAAAATATACCCCTAATATTGAATGTGCCCAGTTTAATATTCAAATCTTTGTGCAGAGCTAAAGTGAGGAAACATTATGTGAAACAAAAAGTACCAGAGGCTGGCTGACTGATTGCTTCAGGTTAAATGATCATTGCTAGGATCGGGTCTATGTCCATCTGGTGTCTGCAGTAAATTCATTATCAATAATGGTGATTCTGGAATATTGGGCTCTGTGTGTGTATCTGTGTACATGTACAAGTGTGCACGTGTGTCTTTTCTTGAGAGACCTCAATAGAGGCTGAGTAATAAGGCCAAAGTTATAAAATGAAAGAAAAATAAATAAATGAAGGCAAGATCCTTAGCAATTCTTAAGTAACGTAAGTATATATACAAACCAATAGGCAGCCATTGCAAACTCGATCGTATTGAGTTATTCTGCAGAACTATTTGTGAATGAAGGTGATCAACGCTCACTTCATGAAAGGAAAACCACTCACATAACTCACACCAGCAGACACGTTTGAAAGACTAAGTGCATCCTTTTTAAAAGCATTTGCAATGCAGCCAGAATGTACTGAGAGAAAGGATCCGGTTTCTGTACGTGATAATGGGAGTATTTCTTTGCCCACATAATCATTCATAAATTTCTAATGGAAACCTGTA
>NC_090350.1:34635181-34640181 GCF_035084215.1 Heptranchias perlo | reverse complement strand
GAAGCAAGCTGATAAGGTATGAAAAAACCTGTTACCAAGAGGGTATAACTGAAGCTGCCCAGTATATTTCTGGGTAGGAGCTCTCTCTCTTCGCCTCTTGGCCCTATCCTGTCTGCTGGCAACTAAGAAGGAAGCCATCCAGTAAACCTCGCAACCACATGTCGACGGCAGCAGCAGGCACAGGGGCCAGGCCTTTTCATCTGTTTTCACCGGTGAGCATTAATTTTCTGGCCGCCACAAGACAACCTAGCATAAGTGTAAGGTTGGGGGTTAAGGGATATTGCTAAACTTGTGATTTTAGAATTTTCCCTCGATGTGTCCGTTTCTTTCAACCCGATAAGTGTAAGACTGTATTACATCCATAGCGATTTCTTTATCTTCTGTATTATACTGTTTACCTTGTAGTTTTAGTTTTCTTATTAATAAACATTGGTTTTCCTTGTACCAATCCACTGGTCTGTTTGTCTGTCTTTGTTACCACTCGATAAGTCCTCAGCTCAGAATCAGGAAGGGGTAAGCGATTCGCAACCGCACTGCGGGCAGGGCAGCTCAGGAAAACATAACTGGCTGACCTATTATAAGCCCGAGAAACAGTAAAAAAAGAAACCCCTTACAGAAATGGCGAGCCAGGTAGGAGCTGAGACGAAAGTGTGTAACAAGACAGACAGTGGTGGGGAGGAGGAATCCGCAATGGAGATAAGGTTGTCTGCCTATGTGTGCGGCAAGGTAAATATCGCGAAAAAGTGGGTGGGCGATATGTTAAAGGCCGAGCGTCCCATAGATGCAGCCATCCAGTGGACAGCAAGTAAACAGTATAAGAAAGGTATTGAGAAGGCGGTCTGGCTCTTGTGTTTTAAAAAGCAGGTCTTAGTTCTAGACCATGCTGTAGCAGTACAAGCAGCCAAGATTAAACAGTTGACCCTAGAGCTGCAGGAAAAGACAGCAGCCGAAGAGCAAGGAGTAGCAGCGCTCCAGGCAATAAGCCAAGAAAGGGCGCAGATGGCAAGGGACCACCAGGCAAAGGTAGAGCGCCTGGAATACCAGATCGCTGAGCTCAAAAGTAGCGCTAGAGGTAGAATGGAACACCTGGAATACCAGGTCAGAGAGGCGAGAGGCAGTGAGGTTAGGTTAATGGATAAGATCCACAGCCTCACCCAAGAATTAAAAGAGCAGGAGGAGAAAGTAGGCGAGGTAAAGGCAGCATATAAGCTGGCCTGCGCCCAGGGGTTTGAGGACGCAGATCATCGCCCCTGCAGGCAGGAAATAGAACGAGGGCGAAGGGCATGGTATTCCTCCTTAGCCCGAAGGCGGGCCAGTCTGATTTTACCGGCAACCCAAGCAGGGAAGTCCCACAGGCAGCTCCCAGAACGACACTGGTTAGGGAACCAGAGGCTTCACGGCCACCACCCATAGCCCCGAGTTTTCAGGAGGTCTGGCAGCAAGGGGGGGTGGAGGATGAAGCATTAGGGGAGACCCAGCAATTCCTGGCAGATAGACCAGGACCGGGACCAGTGTACCCCCTCCGACAACGGAGGTACGGCCCGCCCGCCGATGGCGAGGACCTAGGGGCCATCCAGAACCAGTTTGTAGTGCCGCATGGCACCCCACAGCTCAGGGCCATGGTTAGCCATATCCCTAAGCTTACAGTGAGGGGAGACCCCTCTCTACACTTCCGTGAGATAGAGCAGGCAGCGTGCGTTAATGACTGCGATGAAGCAGAACAAGCAAAAATGCTGCTGTTTTCTCTGGGGGGTGACCTCCTCCAAACCTTATCAGATGAGTGCAAAAGGGGGCAGAAAGATTACGAGGAGTTAAGGGATGAGATATTGGAGGCCATGGGACTAAATGATGGGAGTCCGTTCGCCCGGGTGGAAAAAACGGTACAGCTCCCTGGGGAGTCCCCACAGGCTTTCGCAGACAGGCTGTGGCCAGTCTACCGGAGCGCATGCCCGGGAATGCCAGGGCGGACACTCCTGAACAGAGATCAATTAGCCCACTGGCTCCGCTGTCTCATGACAAACTGCCTGCCCCAAATTCGAACACGAGCTGCGGCTTGGTTTGACCCCCGTAGCCCCCAGACCACCGAGGAAACGGTGATCCGCCAGCTCACGATAGCATTTAAAAATATCAGGGGTATCGAGACGCCCCAACCCAAGGGGAAAGTCCACGAGGTTAAATCAGGGGCCCAGCATAAAAGGGAATGGCACCAGGAAGGGAATCGTCCCGCCCAGGCTAAGTTAAACTGCTTTGGGTGCGGGAAGGATGGCCACTTGCGGAAAGATTGTAAAAACCCCTGGAAGGATACTAAGGGAAAGAATCCCACCGCCCCAGCCCAAAAGGCAGCGATGGGGGAGGCAGAGACAGGAATTGCCCCCGCTGCCATGGAGTCATTTTTTGAGGCCATGCGATCTTTTATGGCCAGCCAGGGAAGAATAGCAGCCACTACCGGTGTGGTAGCTCCCTCAGCCCCCCCTGACGATGCCCCGCTATGACTAGAAAAGAAAGTGCAGATCGACCAGCAGGAGGTGAAATTCCTGGGCCTGACCGTCCGCGCAGGGGAAAGAGCCATAGACAAGGCTAGGAGGGAAGCGGTCAAAGAGCTACCAGTTCCCAGTACTGTGGAGGTGAAAAAGCAGGCAGCTGGGATCCAACCTGAGGTTAGAAATCCCCAGCTCCCAGCAGCTCCCAGCTCACAGGCAGCACCTGCAGGTGCAGTCAGGGGAGGAGTCACCCAGACCCCTGTCCAAACCACTCCCCCTCTCTTCTGGGACTCAGGTGGGGAGGAGGAGGAGCCCGAGGCAGGTAGCCTCGCCCCCGACCTAGGTTTTGAACCTGGAGAGGAAGACTCTCAGCAACAGGCAGCAAACAGCAGGGGGTTGCCTGTCCCCAGCTCAGACTTGGGAAGGGAGGAGCCACAGGGGAAAAGTCCCCAGCCAGCGAGGGCTGTGACCCACAGCAAGGGTCCGCTCGCCAGGGTAGCCCCACCAACAGCACTTCCTTGGACATCCCCTCGGACACCCCAGCCTAGGAAGGCATGGTCGCCGGCTCCCCAGTTTAAAAGGGCTACCTCCCGTGCTAAAGTTAAGTCGAAAGACAAAGGTCCTCAGCCAGCAGTCGCGGGCTGTGAGGGACCGGAAGTAAAGCTCAGTACAGCCAAGCCGCAGGAAGCAGCCTGCAGCAGTCCTGACAGAATTTGAGCTGGCCGCTCGGAGACGGGCGGCGGATGTATATAACTTTAGCAGTTAAGTTTGTAGTTTTAAGTTAAGATGTATAGGTTTATTATAAGGTGTGGAACCGTAATGTAATTTTAAGATGGAACCGTTCCAGTGTTGTCAATGTGAGCCGAGGTCCAGGGACCCGCTCACACTTCACCCAAGCCAGGCAGCCGATATGGGGCCCGGCCAGATGTTTTTATCTCTGAACAGGGAATGTTCGGAGGCGTGATCCTGCTCGCCCTGTCTGGGCTGAGCCTCGCGAGAAGGGGCGACACAGAGGACCACCACATCTTCGGATGAGCCCTCTTAAAGGAGATGTTAAATTTTATCAGTTTGATTTTTCAGACGGTGACAGAACCAGACTAAACACCCACGAGCTTTTGGACGGGATTGGGAGACAAAGAAGGGGTGTTTTTAACGATGTCTTAACTGGTTTTAACACGGGGTCTCCTGTCATCAACAGCTGAGATGACATCGAGCTGCGGACCCAGATTAATGGTTTAAAAATGCAATTTAAGCCGGTGTACAGGGTGGAGAACATTGGTGTCATTCAGGGGGGTGCACACGTTCGTTTCACAGCGGTCCCGCCCAACGTCATAAAGTGGGAGCACGCTATGACGGGTACTGACCTCTCGGGGTGCCGGAGCCGGAGCCGGGGATCACACATGAACGCCTATTCAAAACCGCAGTGCGGGTTCAGAGCTGCTGACGCGAAGCCTATAAACTGCACCATGGAAGCCATGGCACAAGGCCATGTTCCCCCACAGGTGGCGTATATAGGAGGTGGGACATATTGCATCACCACAGCAGCGTCTCACTACCAGCATGGTCAGCACAGCTGGTGTGCGGTGAGTGACAGCAGTTTCTGCTTTAAACCCGAGGCAGAAGTTCAAGTGGCACAGATACGAATTGTCCCCATCCCTGAACCATCCACTGTTCACCTCACTGTGAAAGAGAATTTCACCAACCTCCAAAAGTATGTAGCCCACTTTGGCGACCAGATCCCCCCTCTCCCAGAACACCTCGTTAAATTATTAAAAGCAGTGGGGGTGTCCCAAAAACACTTTTACACGCTGGAACAGAAGACTGTCCAGATAGGGGCCGATATTCTGAGTATTACGACCCCACCCTGGTGGGACATCTTTGAGAATATAGAGGTCCCCTCCTGGATTCGTCTGGCATCACACGTGCTAGTAATCTGTCAGCTCGGGATCGTCCTCTACCTGGTTTGCGTCCAGTGTAGGAATAGGGGTCTCGAGGTAGTAGTTAGAACACAAAGGGTATGGAAGGACCAGTATGCTCGGGGAGACGAATCACCCGTGTGAGTTCGGGGACGCATCCCTTGCGAGTGATGGCAGCCTGTTTCATTATTTTAATAAAGATGGTCCCTTCAGTTTGTTGTTTTCAATAAAGTAATGTTTACGTTTTGATGTTATTTTGAATAAAGATTGTTCATTGTTGTGTTGTATAGTATGCGAAATACTGTTTCATCCCAAGTGGTGCAGGGGTATTTGGACCCCTCCGTGCTGGGATTGTTGTAATTCAACCTTGTTTTCCATCCGAATGCCTGCCATACACTGGGGTTCTCTCCAAGTAAGGGAATGTATGTGTCGAGGGATTAGGGATAGGTAAATAAAGGGGAAGGTTGTTTGCGACAGTCAGAAATCTTTGCTCACCTTGCATGGACACTTCAAGCAAGTTTAAGTATCCACAGGGGGGAGGGAAGGGATTCGCAAAATTTCACATGTTCCCCCCACCCCGAAGATTTATTGGAGTTATTAAAGA